>NW_026608478.1:0-55000 GCF_029499605.1 Hyla sarda
TGATGATGATGATGATGGATGTATTGATGATGATGATGATGGATGTATTGATGATGATGATGATGGATGTATTGATGATGATGATGATGGATGTATTGATGATGATGATGATGATGGATGTATTGATGATGATGATGATGATGGATGTATTGATGATGATGATGATGATGGATGTATTGATGATGATGATGATGATGGATGTATTGATGATGGATGTAGTGATGATGATGATGATGGATGTATTGATGATGATGATGGATGTATTGATGATGATGATGGATGTATTGATGATGATGATGATGATGGATGTAGTGATGATGATGATGATGGATGTATTGATGATGATGGATGATGATGATGATGGATGAATTGATGATGATGATGATGATGGATGTATTGATGATGATGATGATGATGGATGTATTGATGGTGATGATGGATGTATTGATGATGATGATGATGATGGATGTTTTGATGATGATGATGGATGTATTGATGATGATGATGATGATGATGGATGTATTGATGATGATGATGGATGTATTGATGATGATGATGGATGTATTGATGATGATGATGGATGTATTGATGATGATGATGGATGTAGTGATGATGATGATGGATGTATTGATGATGATGATGATGGATGTATTGATGATGATGATGATGGATGTATTGATGATGATGATGGATGTATTGATGATGGATGTATTGATGATGATGGATGTAGTGATGATGATGATGGATGTATTGATGATGATGATGATTTTATTATTGATTGTACTGATGATGTCAGTGGGTGATGTTCTGGTGGTCCGCTGACCTCTCTTGTCCCCCCAGGTCTGGATGATGAGTTCGGTTACAGTCGTGTCGGGCGAGCGCCAGGAGTTCTGCGCCTTCTTTGATCAGATTGTGCAGGACCTGACAGCGGAGGATTGGGGTCACCCGGAGGTCGGCGATGCCATTTCACGTGTGAAGCAGGTGAGGCTGGTGGGGCCCCGTCTGATATGGGGTATGGTATAGGTGGGGCCCCGTCTGATATGGGGTATGGTATAGGTGGGGCCCCGTCTGATGTGCGGTATGGTATAGGTGGGGCCCTTGTCCTATGATCTGGGGCCCCGTCTGATGTGTGGTATGGTATAGGTGGGGCCCTTGTCCTATGTTCGGGGCCCCGTCTGATGTATGGTATAGGTGGGGCCCCGTCTGATGTGCAGTATAGTTTAGGTGGGGCCCTTGTCCTATGTTGGGGGCCCCGTCTGATGTGCAGTATAGTATAGGTGGGGCCCTTGTCCTATGTTCGGGGCCCCATCTGATGTGCAGTATAGTATAGGTGGGGCCCTTGTCCTATGTTCGGGGCCCCATCTGATGTGCAGTATAGTTTAGGTGGGGCCCTTGTCCTATGTTCGGGGCCCCGTCTGATGTGCAGTATAGTATAGGTGGGGCCCTTGTCCTATGTTCGGGGCCCCATCTGATGTGCAGTATAGTTTAGGTGGGGCCCTTGTCCTATGTTCGGGGCCCCGTCTGATGTACAGTATGGTATAGGTGGGGCCCTTGTCCTATGTTGGGGGCCCCGTCTGATGTGCAGTATAGTATAGGTGGGGCCCTTGTCCTATGTTGGGGGCCCCGTCTGATGTGCAGTATAGTATAGGTGGGGCCCTTGTCCTATGTTCGGGGCCCCGTCTGATGTGCAGTATAGTATAGGTGGGGCCCTTGTCCTATGTTCGGGGCCCCGTCTGATGTGCAGTATAGTATAGGTGGGGCCCTTGTCCTATGTTTGGGGCCCCGTCTGATGTGCAGTATAGTATAGGTGGGGCCCTTGTCCTATGTTCGGGGACCCGTCTGATGTGCGGTATGGTATAGGTGGGGCCCTTGTCCTATGGTCTGGGGCCCCGTCTGATGTGGGGTATGGTATAGGTGGGGCCCCGTCTGATGTGCAGTATAGTATAGGTGGGGCCCTTGTCCTATGTTCGGGGCCCCGTCTGATGTGCAGTATAGTTTAGGTGGGGCCCTTGTCCTATGTTCGGGGCCCCGGCTGATGTGCAGTATAGTTTAGGTGGGGCCCTTGTCCTATGTTCGGGGCCCCGGCTGATGTGCAGTATAGTATAGGTGGGGCCCCGTCTGATGTGCGGTATGGTATAGGTGGGGCCCTTGTCCTATGTTCGGGGCCCCGTCTGATGTGCAGTATAGTTTAGGTGGGGCCCTTGTCCTATGTTCGGGGCCCCGTCTGATGTGCGGTATGGTATAGGTGGGGCCCTTGTCCTATGGTCTGGGGCCCCGTCTGATGTGCAGTATGGTATAGGTGGGGCCCTTGTTCTATGTTCGGGGCCCCGTCTGATGTGCAGTATGGTATAGGTGGGGCCCTTGTCCTATGTTCGGGGCCCCGTCTGATGTGCAGTATGGTATAGGTGGGGCCCTTGTTCTATGTTCGGGGCCCCGTCTGATGTGCAGTATGGTATAGGTGGGGCCCTTGTCCTATGTTCGGGGCCCCGTCTGATGTGCAGTATAGTTTAGGTGGGGCCCTTGTCCTATGTTGGGGGCCCCGTCTGATGTACAGTATAGTTTAGGTGGGGCCCTTGTCCTATGTTGGGGGCCCCGTCTGATGTGCAGTATAGTTTAGGTGGGGCCCTTGTCCTATGTTCGGGGCCCCGTCTGATGTGCAGTATGGTATAGGTGGGGCCCTTGTCCTATGTTCGGGGCCCCGTCTGATGTGCAGTATAGTTTAGGTGGGGCCCTTGTCCTATGTTCGGGGCCCCGTCTGATGTGCGGTATGGTATAGGTGGGGCCCTTGTCCTATGGTCTGGGGCCCCGTCTGATGTGGGGTATGGTATAGGTGGGGCCCTTGTCCTATGTTCGGGGCCCCGTCTGATGTGGGGTATGGTATAGGTGGGGCCCTTGTCCTATGTTCGGGGCCCCGGCTGATGTGCAGTATAGTATAGGTGGGGCCCTTGTCCTATGTTCGGGGCCCCGTCTGATGTGCGGTATGGTATAGGTGGGGCCCTTGTCCTATGTTCGGGGCCCCGGCTGATGTGCGGTATGGTATAGGTGGGGCCCCGTCTGATGTGCGGTATGGTATAGGTGGGGCCCTTGTCCTATGTTCGGGGCCCCGTCTGATGTGCAGTATAGTTTAGGTGGGGCCCTTGTCCTATGTTCGGGGCCCCGTCTGATGTGCGGTATGGTATAGGTGGGGCCCTTGTCCTATGTTCGGGGCCCCGTCTGATGTGCAGTATAGTTTAGGTGGGGCCCTTGTCCTATGTTGGGGGCCCCGTCTGATGTGCAGTATAGTATAGGTGGGGCCCTTGTCCTATGTTCGGAGCCCCGTCTGATGTACAGTATAGTTTAGGTGGGGCCCTTGTCCTATGTTGGGGGCCCCGTCTGATGTTCAGTATAGTTTAGGTGGGGCCCTTGTCCTATGTTCGGGGCCCCGTCTGATGTGCAGTATAGTTTAGGTGGGGCCCTTGTCCTATGTTCGGGGCCCCGTCTGATGTGCAGTATGGTATAGGTGGGGCCCTTGTCCTATGTTCGGGGCCCCGTCTGATGTATGGTATAGGTGGGGCCCCGTCTGATGTGCAGTATAGTTTAGGTGGGGCCCTTGTCCTATGTTCGGGGCCCCGTCTGATGTGCAGTATAGTTTAGGTGGGGCCCTTGTCCTATGTTCGGGGCCCCGTCTGATGTGCAGTATAGTTTAGGTGGGGCCCTTGTCCTATGTTGGGGGCCCCGTCTGATGTACAGTATGGTATAGGTGGGGCCCTTGTCCTATGTTCGGGGCCCCGTCTGATGTGCAGTATAGTTTAGGTGGGGCCCTTGTCCTATGTTCGGGGCCCCGTCTGATGTACAGTATGATATAGGTGGGGCCCTTGTCCTATGTTGGGGGCCCCGTCTGATGTGTGGTATAGTTTAGGTGGGGCCCTTGTCCTATGTTGGGGGCCCCGACTGATGTACAGTATGGTATAGGTGGGGCCCTTGTCCTATGTTCGGGGCCCCGTCTGATGTGCAGTATAGTTTAGGTGGGGCCCTTGTCCTATGTTCGGGGCCCCGTCTGATGTGCAGTATAGTTTAGGTGGGGCCCTTGTCCTATGTTCGGGGCCCCGTCTGATGTGCAGTATAGTTTAGGTGGGGCCCTTGTCCTATGTTCGGGGCCCCGTCTGATGTGCAGTATAGTTTAGGTGGGGCCCTTGTCCTATGTTCGGGGCCCCGTCTGATGTGCGGTATAGTATAGGTGGGGCCCTTGTCCTATGTTCGGGGCCCCGTCTGATGTGCAGTATAGTATAGGTGGGGCCCTTGTCCTATGTTCGGGGCCCCGTCTGATGTGCAGTATAGTTTAGGTGGGGCCCTTGTCCTATGTTCGGGGCCCGTCTGATGTGCGGTATAGTATAGGTGGGGCCCTTGTCCTATGTTCGGGGCCCCGTCTGATGTGCAGTATAGTTTAGGTGGGGCCCTTGTCCTATGTTCGGGGCCCCGTCTGATGTGCAGTATAGTTTAGGTGGGGCCCTTGTCCTATGTTCGGGGCCCCGTCTGATGTGCAGTATAGTTTAGGTGGGGCCCTTGTCCTATGTTCGGGGCCCCGTCTGATGTACAGTATGGTATAGGTGGGGCCCTTGTCCTATGTTCGGGGCCCCGTCTGATGTGCAGTATAGTTTAGGTGGGGCCCTTGTCCTATGTTGGGGGCCCCGTCTGATGTGCAGTATAGTTTAGGTGGGGCCCTTGTCCTATGTTCGGGGCCCCGTCTGATGTGCAGTATAGTTTAGGTGGGGCCCTTGTCCTATGTTGGGGGCCCCGTCTGATGTGCAGTATAGTTTAGGTGGGGCCCTTGTCCTATGTTGGGGGCCCCGTCTGACGTGCGGTATAGTTTAGGTGGGGCCCTTGTCCTATGTTGGGGGCCCCGTCTGATGTGCAGTATAGTTTAGGTGGGGCCCTTGTCCTATGTTGGGGGCCCCGTCTGATGTGCAGTATGGTATAGGTGGGGCCCTTGTCCTATGTTCGGGGCCCCGTCTGATGTGCAGTATAGTTTAGGTGGGGCCCTTGTCCTATGTTGGGGGCCCCGTCTGATGTGCGGTATGGTATAGGTGGGGCCCCGTCTGATGTACAGTATGGTATAGGTGGGGCCCTTGTCCTATGTTCGGGGCCCCGTCTGATGTGCAGTATAGTTTAGGTGGGGCCCTTGTCCTATGTTCGGGGCCCCGTCTGATGTGCAGTATAGTATAGGTGGGGCCCTTGTCCTATGTTTGGGGCCCCGTCTGATGTGCAGTATAGTTTAGGTGGGGCCCTTGTCCTATGTTCGGGGCCCCGTCTGATGTGCAGTATAGTTTAGGTGGGGCCCTTGTCCTATGTTGGGGGCCCCGTCTGATGTGCAGTATAGTTTAGGTGGGGCCCTTGTCCTATGTTCGGGGCCCCGTCTGATGTGCAGTATAGTTTAGGTGGGGCCCTTGTCCTATGTTCGGGGCCCCGTCTGATGTGCAGTATGGTATAGGTGGGGCCCTTGTCCTATGTTCGGGGCCCCGTCTGATGTATGGTATAGGTGGGGCCCCGTCTGATGTGCAGTATAGTTTAGGTGGGGCCCTTGTCCTATGTTCGGGGCCCCGTCTGATGTATGGTATAGGTGGGGCCCCGTCTGATGTGCAGTATAGTTTAGGTGGGGCCCTTGTCCTATGTTCGGGGCCCCGTCTGATGTGCAGTATAGTATAGGTGGGGCCCCGTCTGATGTGCAGTATAGTTTAGGTGGGGCCCTTGTCCTATGTTCGGGGCCCCGTCTGATGTGCAGTATAGTTTAGGTGGGGCCCTTGTCCTATGTTGGGGGCCCCGTCTGATGTGCAGTATAGTTTAGGTGGGGCCCTTGTCCTATGTTGGGGGCCCCGTCTGATGTGCAGTATGGTATAGGTGGGGCCCTTGTCCTATGTTCGGGGCCCCGTCTGATGTGCAGTATAGTTTAGGTGGGGCCCTTGTCCTATGTTGGGGGCCCGTCTGATGTGCAGTATAGTTTAGGTGGGGCCCTTGTCCTATGTTCGGGGCCCCGTCTGATGTATGGTATAGTTTAGGTGGGGCCCTTGTCCTATGTTCGGGGCCCCGTCTGATGTGCAGTATGGTATAGGTGGGGCCCCGTCTGATGTGCAGTATAGTTTAGGTGGGGCCCTTGTCCTATGTTCGGGGCCCCGTCTGATGTGCAGTATGGTATAGGTGGGGCCCTTGTCCTATGTTCGGGGCCCCGTCTGATGTGCAGTATAGTTTAGGTGGGGCCCTTGTCCTATGTTCGGGGCCCCGTCTGATGTGCAGTATAGTTTAGGTGGGGCCCTTGTCCTATGTTCGGGGCCCCGTCTGATGTGCAGTATGGTATAGGTGGGGCCCTTGTCCTATGTTCGGGGCCCCGTCTGATGTGCAGTATAGTTTAGGTGGGGCCCTTGTCCTATGTTGGGGGCCCCGTCTGATGTGCAGTATAGTTTAGGTGGGGCCCTTGTCCTATGTTGGGGGCCCCGTCTGATGTGCAGTATAGTTTAGGTGGGGCCCTTGTCCTATGTTCGGGGCCCCGTCTGATGTACAGTATGGTATAGGTGGGGCCCTTGTCCTATGTTCGGGGCCCCGTCTGATGTGCAGTATAGTTTAGGTGGGGCCCTTGTCCTATGTTCGGGGCCCCGTCTGATGTGCAGTATAGTTTAGGTGGGGCCCTTGTCCTATGTTCGGGGCCCCGTCTGATGTGCAGTATGGTATAGGCGGGGCCCTTGTCCTATGTTCGGGGCCCCGTCTGATGTGCAGTATAGTTTAGGTGGGGCCCTTGTCCTATGTTGGGGGCCCCGTCTGATGTACAGTATGATATAGGTGGGGCCCTTGTCCTATGTTGGGGGCCCCGTCTGATGTGCAGTATAGTTTAGGTGGGGCCCTTGTCCTATGTTGGGGGCCCCGTCTGATGTGTGGTATAGTTTAGGTGGGGCCCTTGTCCTATGTTGGGGGCCCCGACTGATGTACAGTATGGTATAGGTGGGGCCCTTGTCCTATGTTCGGGGCCCCGTCTGATGTGCAGTATAGTTTAGGTGGGGCCCTTGTCCTATGTTCGGGGCCCCGTCTGATGTGCAGTATGGTATAGGTGGGGCCCTTGTCCTATGTTCGGGGCCCCGTCTGATGTATGGTATAGGTGGGGCCCCGTCTGATGTGCAGTATAGTTTAGGTGGGGCCCTTGTCCTATGTTCGGGGCCCCGTCTGATGTGCAGTATAGTTTAGGTGGGGCCCTTGTCCTATGTTCGGGGCCCCGTCTGATGTGCAGTATAGTATAGGTGGGGCCCTTGTCCTATGGTCTGGGGCCCCGTCTGATGTGCGGTATAGTATAGGTGGGGCCCTTGTCCTATGTTCGGGGCCCCGTCTGATGTACAGTATGGTATAGGTGGGGCCCTTGTCCTATGTTCGGGGCCCCGTCTGATGTGCAGTATAGTTTAGGTGGGGCCCTTGTCCTATGTTCGGGGCCCCGTCTGATGTACAGTATGGTATAGGTGGGGCCCTTGTCCTATGTTCGGGGCCCCGTCTGATGTGCAGTATAGTTTAGGTGGGGCCCTTGTCCTATGTTCGGGGCCCGTCTGATGTGCGGTATAGTATAGGTGGGGCCCTTGTCCTATGTTCGGGGCCCCGTCTGATGTGCAGTATAGTTTAGGTGGGGCCCTTGTCCTATGTTCGGGGCCCCGTCTGATGTGCAGTATAGTATAGGTGGGGCCCTTGTCCTATGGTCTGGGGCCCCGTCTGATGTGCGGTATAGTATAGGTGGGGCCCTTGTCCTATGTTCGGGGCCCCGTCTGATGTACAGTATGGTATAGGTGGGGCCCTTGTCCTATGTTCGGGGCCCCGTCTGATGTGCAGTATAGTTTAGGTGGGGCCCTTGTCCTATGTTCGGGGCCCCGTCTGATGTACAGTATGGTATAGGTGGGGCCCTTGTCCTATGTTCGGGGCCCCGTCTGATGTGCAGTATAGTTTAGGTGGGGCCCTTGTCCTATGTTCGGGGCCCCGTCTGATGTGCAGTATAGTTTAGGTGGGGCCCTTGTCCTATGTTCGGGGCCCCGTCTGATGTGCAGTATAGTTTAGGTGGGGCCCTTGTCCTATGTTGGGGGCCCTGTCTGATGTGCAGTATGGTATAGTTGGGGCCCTTGTCCTATGTTCGGGGCCCCGTCTGATGTGCGGTATAGTTTAGGTGGGGCCCTTGTCCTATGTTCGGGGCCCCGTCTGATGTGCAGTATGGTATAGGTGGGGCCCTTGTCCTATGTTGGGGGCCCCGTCTGATGTGCGGTATAGTATAGGTGGGGCCCTTGTCCTATGTTGGGGGCCCCGTCTGATGTACAGTATGGTATAGGTGGGGCCCTTGTCCTATGTTCGGGGCCCCGTCTGATGTGCAGTATAGTTTAGGTGGGGCCCTTGTCCTATGTTCGGGGCCCCGTCTGATGTGCAGTATAGTTTAGGTGGGGCCCTTGTCCTATGTTCGGGGCCCCGTCTGATGTACAGTATAGTTTAGGTGGGGCCCTTGTCCTATGTTGGGGGCCCCGTCTGATGTGCAGTATAGTTTAGGTGGGGCCCTTGTCCTATGTTGGGGGCCCCGTCTGATGTGCAGTATAGTTTAGGTGGGGCCCTTGTCCTATGTTGGGGGCCCCGTCTGATGTGCAGTATAGTTTAGGTGGGGCCCTTGTCCTATGTTGGGGGCCCCGTCTGACGTGCGGTATAGTTTAGGTGGGGCCCTTGTCCTATGTTGGGGGCCCCGTCTGATGTGCAGTATAGTTTAGGTGGGGCCCTTGTCCTATGTTGGGGGCCCCGTCTGACGTGCGGTATAGTTTAGGTGGGGCCCTTGTCCTATGTTGGGGGCCCCGTCTGATGTGCAGTATAGTTTAGGTGGGGCCCTTGTCCTATGTTGGGGGCCCCGTCTGATGTGCAGTATGGTTTAGGTGGGGCCCTTGTCCTATGTTCGGGGCCCCGTCTGATGTGCAGTATAGTATAGGTGGGGCCCTTGTCCTATGTTTGGGGCCCCGTCTGATGTGCAGTATAGTTTAGGTGGGGCCCTTGTCCTTTGTTCGGGGACCCGTCTGATGTGCGGTATGGTATAGGTGGGGCCCCGTCTGATGTACAGTATGGTATAGGTGGGGCCCTTGTCCTATGTTCGGGGCCCCGTCTGATGTGCAGTATAGTATAGGTGGGGCCCTTGTCCTATGTTTGGGGCCCCGTCTGATGTGCAGTATAGTTTAGGTGGGGCCCTTGTCCTTTGTTCGGGGACCCGTCTGATGTGCAGTATGGTATAGGTGGGGCCCTTGTTCTATGTTCGGGGCCCCGTCTGATGTGCAGTATAGTTTAGGTGGGGCCCTTGTCCTATGTTCGGGGCCCCGTCTGATGTGCAGTATAGTTTAGGTGGGGCCCTTGTCCTATGTTGGGGGCCCCGTCTGATGTGCAGTATAGTTTAGGTGGGGCCCTTGTCCTATGTTCGGGGCCCCGTCTGATGTGCAGTATAGTTTAGGTGGGGCCCTTGTCCTATGTTGGGGGCCCCGTCTGATGTGTGGTATGGTATAGGTGGGGCCCTTGTCCTATGTTCGGGGCCCCGTCTGATGTATGGTATAGGTGGGGCCCCGTCTGATGTGCAGTATAGTTTAGGTGGGGCCCTTGTCCTATGTTCGGGGCCCCGTCTGATGTGCAGTATGGTATAGGTGGGGCCCTAGTCCTATGTTCGGGGCCCCGTCTGATGTGCAGTATAGTTTAGGTGGGGCCCTTGTCCTATGTTCGGGGCCCCGTCTGATGTATGGTATAGGTGGGGCCCCGTCTGATGTGCAGTATAGTATAGGTGGGGCCCTTGTCCTATGTTCGGGGCCCCGTCTGATGTATGGTATAGGTGGGGCCCTTGTCCTATGTTGGGGGCCCCGTCTGATGTGCAGTATAGTTTAGGTGGGGCCCTTGTCCTATGTTGGGGGCCCCGTCTGATGTGCAGTATAGTTTAGGTGGGGCCCTTGTCCTATGTTCGGGGCCCCGTCTGATGTGCAGTATAGTTTAGGTGGGGCCCTTGTCCTATGTTCGGGGCCCCGTCTGATGTGCAGTATAGTTTAGGTGGGGCCCCGTCTGATGTGCAGTATAGTTTAGGTGGGGCCCTTGTCCTATGTTCGGGGCCCCGTCTGATGTACAGTATAGTATAGGTGGGGCCCTTGTCCTATGTTCGGGGCCCCGTCTGATGTGCAGTATAGTATAGGTGGGGCCCTTGTCCTATGTTCGGGGCCCCGTCTGATGTACAGTATGATATAGGTGGGGCCCTTGTCCTATGTTGGGGGCCCCGTCTGATGTGCAGTATAGTTTAGGTGGGGCCCTTGTCCTATGTTCGGGGCCCCGTCTGATGTACAGTATGATATAGGTGGGGCCCTTGTCCTATGTTGGGGGCCCCGACTGATGTACAGTATGGTATAGGTGGGGCCCTTGTCCTATGTTCGGGGCCCCGTCTGATGTATGGTATAGGTGGGGCCCCGTCTGATGTGCAGTATAGTTTAGGTGGGGCCCTTGTCCTATGTTCGGGGCCCCGTCTGATGTGCAGTATAGTTTAGGTGGGGCCCTTGTCCTATGTTCGGGGCCCCGTCTGATGTGCGGTATAGTATAGGTGGGGCCCTTGTCCTATGTTGGGGGCCCCGTCTGATGTACAGTATGGTATAGGTGGGGCCCTTGTCCTATGTTCGGGGCCCCGTCTGATGTGCAGTATAGTTTAGGTGGGGCCCTTGTCCTATGTTGGGGGCCCCGTCTGATGTGCAGTATAGTTTAGGTGGGGCCCTTGTCCTATGTTCGGGGCCCCGTCTGATGTGCAGTATAGTTTAGGTGGGGCCCTTGTCCTATGTTCGGGGCCCCGTCTGATGTGCAGTATAGTTTAGGTGGGGCCCTTGTCCTATGTTCGGGGCCCCGTCTGATGTGCAGTATAGTTTAGGTGGGGCCCTTGTCCTATGTTGGGGGCCCCGTCTGATGTACAGTATAGTTTAGGTGGGGCCCTTGTCCTATGTTCGGGGCCCCGTCTGATGTACAGTATGATATAGGTGGGGCCCTTGTCCTATGTTCGGGGCCCCGTCTGATGTGCAGTATAGTTTAGGTGGGGCCCTTGTCCTATGTTCGGGGCCCCGTCTGATGTACAGTATGGTATAGGTGGGGCCCTTGTCCTATGTTGGGGGCCCCGTCTGATGTGCGGTATAGTATAGGTGGGGCCCTTGTCCTATGTTGGGGGCCCCGTCTGATGTGCAGTATAGTTTAGGTGGGGCCCTTGTCCTATGTTCGGGGGCCCGTCTGATGTGCGGTATAGTATAGGTGGGGCCCTTGTCCTATGTTGGGGGCCCCGTCTGATGTACAGTATGGTATAGGTGGGGCCCTTGTCCTATGTTCGGGGCCCCGTCTGATGTGCAGTATAGTTTAGGTGGGGCCCTTGTCCTATGTTGGGGGCCCCGTCTGATGTACAGTATGGTATAGGTGGGGCCCTTGTCCTATGTTCGGGGCCCCGTCTGATGTGCAGTATAGTTTAGGTGGGGCCCTTGTCCTATGTTGGGGGCCCCGTCTGATGTACAGTATAGTTTAGGTGGGGCCCTTGTCCTATGTTGGGGGCCCCGTCTGATGTGCAGTATAGTTTAGGTGGGGCCCTTGTCCTATGGTCTGGGGCCCCGTCTGATGTGCGGTATGGTATAGGTGGGGCCCCGTCTGATGTGCAGTATAGTTTAGGTGGGGCCCTTGTCCTATGTTCGGGGCCCCGTCTGATGTGCAGTATAGTTTAGGTGGGGCCCTTGTCCTATGTTCGGGGCCCCGTCTGATGTGCAGTATAGTATAGGTGGGGCCCTTGTCCTATGTTGGGGGCCCCGTCTGATGTGCAGTATAGTATAGGTGGGGCCCTTGTCCTATGTTCGGGGCCCCGTCTGATGTGCGGTATAGTATAGGTGGGGCCCTTGTCCTATGTTGGGGGCCCCGTCTGATGTACAGTATGGTATAGGTGGGGCCCTTGTCCTATGTTCGGGGCCCCGTCTGATGTGCAGTATAGTTTAGGTGGGGCCCTTGTCCTATGTTGGGGGCCCCGACTGATGTACAGTATGGTATAGGTGGGGCCCTTGTCCTATGTTGGGGGCCCCGTCTGATGTGCAGTATAGTTTAGGTGGGGCCCTTGTCCTATGTTCGGGGCCCCGTCTGATGTACAGTATGATATAGGTGGGGCCCTTGTCCTATGTTGGGGGCCCCGTCTGATGTGCAGTATAGTTTAGGTGGGGCCCTTGTCCTATGTTGGGGGCCCCGACTGATGTACAGTATGGTATAGGTGGGGCCCTTGTCCTATGTTGGGGGCCCCGTCTGATGTGCAGTATAGTTTAGGTGGGGCCCTTGTCCTATGTTCGGGGCCCCGTCTGATGTGCAGTATAGTTTAGGTGGGGCCCTTGTCCTATGTTCGGGGCCCCGTCTGATGTGCAGTATGGTATAGGTGGGGCCCTTGTCCTATGTTGGGGGCCCCGTCTGATGTGCAGTATGGTATAGGTGGGGCCCTTGTCCTATGTTGGGGGCCCCGTCTGATGTGCGGTATGGTATAGGTGGGGCCCCGTCTGATGTACAGTATGGTATAGGTGGGGCCCTTGTCCTATGTTCGGGGCCCCGTCTGATGTGCAGTATAGTTTAGGTGGGGCCCTTGTCCTATGTTGGGGGCCCCGTCTGATGTACAGTATAGTTTAGGTGGGGCCCTTGTCCTATGTTCGGGGCCCCGTCTGATGTACAGTATAGTATAGGTGGGGCCCTTGTCCTATGTTGGGGGCCCCGACTGATGTACAGTATGATATAGGTGGGGCCCTTGTCCTATGTTCGGGGCCCCGTCTGATGTGCAGTATAGTATAGGTGGGGCCCTTGTCCTATGTTGGGGGCCCCGACTGATGTACAGTATGATATAGGTGGGGCCCTTGTCCTATGTTCGGGGCCCCGTCTGATGTACAGTATGGTATAGGTGGGGCCCTTGTCCTATGTTGGGGGCCCCGTCTGATGTGCGGTATAGTATAGGTGGGGCCCTTGTCCTATGTTGGGGGCCCCGTCTGATGTGCAGTATAGTATAGGTGGGGCCCTTGTCCTATGTTGGGGGCCCCGTCTGATGTACAGTATAGTTTAGGTGGGGCCCTTGTCCTATGTTGGGGGCCCCGTCTGATGTACAGTATGGTATAGGTGGGGCCCTTGTCCTATGTTCGGGGCCCCGTCTGATGTGCAGTATAGTTTAGGTGGGGCCCTTGTCCTATGTTGGGGGCCCCGTCTGATGTACAGTATAGTTTAGGTGGGGCCCTTGTCCTATGTTGGGGGCCCCGTCTGATGTGCAGTATAGTTTAGGTGGGGCCCTTGTCCTATGTTCGGGGCCCCGTCTGATGTACAGTATGATATAGGTGGGGCCCTTGTCCTATGTTGGGGGCCCCGTCTGATGTGCAGTATAGTTTAGGTGGGGCCCTTGTCCTATGTTCGGGGCCCCGTCTGATGTACAGTATGGTATAGGTGGGGCCCTTGTCCTATGTTGGGGGCCCCGTCTGATGTGCGGTATAGTATAGGTGGGGCCCTTGTCCTATGTTGGGGGCCCCGTCTGATGTGCAGTATAGTATAGGTGGGGCCCTTGTCCTATGTTCGGGGCCCCGTCTGATGTGCGGTATAGTATAGGTGGGGCCCTTGTCCTATGTTGGGGGCCCCGTCTGATGTACAGTATGGTATAGGTGGGGCCCCGTCTGATGTGCAGTATGGTATAGGTGGGGCCCTTGTCCTATGTTCGGGGCCCCGTCTGATGTGCAGTATAGTTTAGGTGGGGCCCTTGTCCTATGTTCGGGGCCCCGTCTGATGTACAGTATGATATAGGTGGGGCCCTTGTCCTATGTTGGGGGCCCCGTCTGATGTGCAGTATAGTTTAGGTGGGGCCCTTGTCCTATGTTGGGGGCCCCGACTGATGTACAGTATGGTATAGGTGGGGCCCTTGTCCTATGTTCGGGGCCCCGTCTGATGTGCAGTATAGTTTAGGTGGGGCCCTTGTCCTATGTTCGGGGCCCCGTCTGATGTGCAGTATGGTATAGGTGGGGCCCTTGTCCTATGTTGGGGGCCCCGTCTGATGTGCAGTATGGTATAGGTGGGGCCCTTGTCCTATGTTGGGGGCCCCGTCTGATGTGCGGTATGGTATAGGTGGGGCCCCGTCTGATGTACAGTATGGTATAGGTGGGGCCCTTGTCCTATGTTCGGGGCCCCGTCTGATGTGCAGTATAGTATAGGTGGGGCCCTTGTCCTATGTTTGGGGCCCCGTCTGATGTGCAGTATAGTATAGGTGGGGCCCTTGTCCTTTGTTCGGGGACCCGTCTGATGTGCGGTATGGTATAGGTGGGGCCCTTGTCCTATGGTCTGGGGCCCCGTCTGATGTGGGGTATGGTATAGGTGGGGCCCTTGTCCTATGTTCGGGGCCCCGTCTGATGTGCAGTATAGTATAGGTGGGGCCCTTGTCCTATGTTCGGGGCCCCGTCTGATGTGCAGTATGGTATAGGTGGGGCCCTTGTCCTATGTTCGGGGCCCCGTCTGATGTGCAGTATAGTTTAGGTGGGGCCCTTGTCCTATGTTGGGGGCCCCGTCTGATGTGCAGTATAGTTTAGGTGGGGCCCTTGTCCTATGTTCGGGGCCCCGTCTGATGTGCAGTATAGTTTAGGTGGGGCCCTTGTCCTATGTTCGGGGCCCCGTCTGATGTGCAGTATGGTATAGGTGGGGCCCTTGTCCTATGTTCGGGGCCCCGTCTGATGTATGGTATAGGTGGGGCCCCGTCTGATGTGCAGTATAGATTAGGTGGGGCCCTTGTCCTATGTTCGGGGCCCCGTCTGATGTGCAGTATAGTTTAGGTGGGGCCCTAGTCCTATGTTCGGAGCCCCGTCTGATGTGCAGTATAGTTTAGGTGGGGCCCTTGTCCTATGTTGGGGGCCCCGTCTGACGTGCGGTATAGTTTAGGTGGGGCCCTTGTCCTATGTTCGGGGCCCCGTCTGATGTGCAGTATAGTTTAGGTGGGGCCCTTGTCCTATGTTCGGGGCCCCGTCTGATGTGCAGTATAGTTTAGGTGGGGCCCTTGTCCTATGTTCGGGGCCCCGTCTGATGTGCAGTATGGTATAGGTGGGGCCCTTGTCCTATGTTCGGGGCCCCGTCTGATGTATGGTATAGGTGGGGCCCCGTCTGATGTGCAGTATAGTTTAGGTGGGGCCCTTGTCCTATGTTCGGGGCCCCGTCTGATGTGCAGTATAGTTTAGGTGGGGCCCTTGTCCTATGTTGGGGGCCCCGTCTGATGTGCAGTATAGTTTAGGTGGGGCCCTTGTCCTATGTTCGGGGCCCCGTCTGATGTGCAGTATAGTTTAGGTGGGGCCCTTGTCCTATGTTGGGGGCCCCGTCTGATGTGCAGTATGGTATAGGTGGGGCCCTTGTCCTATGTTCGGGGCCCCGTCTGATGTGCAGTATAGTTTAGGTGGGGCCCTTGTCCTATGTTCGGGGCCCCGTCTGATGTATGGTATAGGTGGGGCCCTTGTCCTATGTTGGGGGCCCCGTCTGATGTACAGTATGGTATAGGTGGGGCCCTTGTCCTATGTTGGGGGCCCCGTCTGATGTGCAGTATAGTTTAGGTGGGGCCCTTGTCCTATGTTGGGGGCCCCGTCTGATGTGCAGTATAGTATAGGTGGGGCCCTTGTCCTATGTTGGGGGCCCCGTCTGATGTACAGTATAGTTTAGGTGGGGCCCTTGTCCTATGTTCGGGGCCCCGTCTGATGTGCAGTATAGTTTAGGTGGGGCCCTTGTCCTATGTTGGGGGCCCCGTCTGATGTGCAGTATAGTTTAGGTGGGGCCCTTGTCCTATGTTCGGGGCCCCGTCTGATGTGCAGTATAGTTTAGGTGGGGCCCTTGTCCTATGTTCGGGGCCCCGTCTGATGTGCAGTATAGTTTAGGTGGGGCCCTTGTCCTATGTTCGGGGCCCCGTCTGATGTGCAGTATAGTTTAGGTGGGGCCCTTGTCCTATGTTGGGGGCCCCGTCTGACGTGCGGTATAGTTTAGGTGGGGCCCTTGTCCTATGTTGGGGGCCCCGTCTGATGTGCAGTATGGTATAGGTGGGGCCCTTGTCCTATGTTGGGGGCCCCGTCTGATGTGCAGTATAGTTTAGGTGGGGCCCCGTCTGATGTGCAGTATAGTTTAGGTGGGGCCCTTGTCCTATGTTGGGGGCCCCGTCTGATGTGCAGTATAGTTTAGGTGGGGCCCCGTCTGATGTGCAGTATAGTTTAGGTGGGGCCCTTGTCCTATGTTGGGGGCCCCGTCTGATGTGCAGTATAGTATAGGTGGGGCCCTTGTCCTATGTTCGGGGCCCCGTCTGATGTGCAGTATAGTTTAGGTGGGGCCCTTGTCCTATGTTCGGGGCCCCGTCTGATGTGCGGTATAGTATAGGTGGGGCCCTTGTCCTATGTTGGGGGCCCCGTCTGATGTGCAGTATAGTTTAGGTGGGGCCCTTGTCCTATGTTGGGGGCCCCGTCTGACGTCCCGTTTCCTGCAGGTGCTGGAGTATAACGCCCCCGGAGGGAAGTGTAACCGCGGGATGACTGTTTTGGCCTCATTTCGGGAGCTGGTGGGGCCGGAGCTGCAGAAGGACGGTAACCTCCAGAGGGCGCTGGCGGTGGGCTGGTGCGTGGAGCTGGTGAGTGTGCGCAGCGTGCTGCCCATATCATGTGACCCACAGACTCCGCCCCTCATGTACTCTTCTATTTTAGCTTCAGGCTTTCTTCCTGGTCGCTGATGACATCATGGATAATTCTGTCACCCGACGTGGGCAACCATGCTGGTACAAGAAGGTGCGTCACCATACAGGGGGAGGGGTCATACAGGGGGTGTGAGGTCATGTTATACTGGGGGAGGGGTCATGTTATACAGGGGGAGGGGTCATACAGGGGGTGTGAGGTCATGTTATACAGGGGGAGGGGTCATACAGGGGGTGTGAGGTCATGTTATACTGGGGGAGGGGTCATATACAGGGGGAGGGGTCATACAGGGGGTGTGAGGTCATGTTATACTGGGGGAGGGGTCATATACAGGGGGAGGGGTCATACAGGGGGTGTGAGGTCATGTTATACTGGGGGAGGGGTCATGTTATACAGGGGGAGGGGTCATATACAGGGGGAGGGGTCATACAGGGGGTGTGAGGTCATGTTATACAGGGGGAGGGGTCATATACAGGGGGAGGGGTCATACAGGGGGTGTGAGGTCATGTTATACTGGGGGAGGGGTCATGTTATACAGGGGGAGGGGTCATATACAGGGGGAGGGGTCATACAGGGGGTGTGAGGTCATGTTATACTGGGGGAGGGGTCATGTTATACAGGGGGAGGGGTCATATACAGGGGGAGGGGTCATACAGGGGGTGTGAGGTCATGTTATACTGGGGGAGGGGTCATGTTATACAGGGGGTGGGGTCATATACAGGGGGAGGGGTCATACAGGGGGTGTGAGGTCATGTTATACTGGGGGAGGGGTCATGTTATACAGGGGGAGGGGTCATACAGGGGGTGTGAGGTCATGTTATACTGGGGGAGGGGTCATGTTATACTGGGGGAGGGGTCATATACAGGGGGAGGGGTCATACTGGGGTAGAGGGGTCATACAGGGGGAGGGGTCATGTTATACTGGGGGAGGGGTCCTATACAGTGGGAGGGGTCTTATACAGTGGGAGGGGTCCTATACAGTGGGAGGACATATTATACAGGGGATGTGAGGTCATACAGGGGGAGGAGTCATATACAAGGGGGAGGGATCATGTTATACAGGAGGAAGGGGTCATATACAGGGGATGTGAGGTCATACAGGGGGAGGGGTCATATACAGGGGGAGGATCATATACAGGGAGGTGTTATAATACAGTGGGGGAGGGGTCATACAATACGGCGGGGGAGGGACCATATAATACAGCAGGGATGGGGTCATGTAATACAGAGAGGGGCCATATAGTACAGCGGGGGAGGGGGTCATGTAGTACAGCGGGGGAGGGGGTCATGTAGTACAGCGGGGGAGGGGGTCATGTAGTACAGCGGGGGAGGGGTTGTGTTGTCAAGGCTGGCTGCGGTTTAGGCCTTTACGTGACTGCTGCTGTATACTGCTGAGTGTCGACACAAGAAATAAACACCAGACAAAAATTGGTATAAAAGTCTTTGTCAGCAGGAAGCTCTGGAGCCGTCCCCACGACTTCTGACTTCTCTTTATTACAAAACATTGGTTTTTACATTTGACAAAAAAGGGGAGGTTAGTTATCATGTCAGAATCATCATGTTATATTTTGATTTGGTTGAATCTTGCGTTTGTGTATATTAGCATATTTAAAGGGGTACTCCCGTGGAAAACAGTTTATTTTTATTTTATTTTTTTTAAATCAACTGGTGCCCGAAAGTGAAACAGATTTGTAAATGACTTCTATTAAAAAAATCTTAATCCTTCCTGTACTTTTTATGGGCTGTATACTACAGAGGAAATTCTTTTCTTTTTGGATTTCTCTGATGTCATTACCACAGTGCTCTCTGCTGACCTCTGCTGTCCTATTTTGGAGAAAATCCCCATAGCAAACAAATGCTGCTCTGGACAGTTCCTAAAATGGACAGCAGGGGTCAGCAGAGAGCACTGTGCTCGTGACGGAAGAGAAATCCAAAAGGGAAAGCATTTCCTTTGTAGTTTACAGCAGATAATAAGTACTGGAAGGATTAAGATTTTTTTAAATAGAAGTCATTTACAAATCTGTTTAACTTTCTGGCACCAGTTGATTTAAAAAAAAATAAGTTTTCGACAGGAGTACCCCTTTAAGAATTTATTCCGTAGTTCACTAATCTCCCTATTCTACCAGAAAATTCCGGATATATCTGCCCTTCTGCACAGTCTGGATTTCTTCAAATATTTTGTCTCCGACTTTCAGCTCGTCTTATGTTGTCATTTGGCCTCGTCCCAAGGTTCTTCATGATTTGCTGATGGGTCTCATGAGGGAAATTAGGTTCCTCTGCTGTATATTCGCATTTATCTCTATTTTTTATATATCGATCAGTAATTACAATCATAATGGTCATCCTTCTCACCCCCCTAGAAAAACCTAATTTGACGACCTCTTTCCCTATAATATTTTCCGCCTAATGGTCTCCGCTTCAGCTGTATTGGTCGCTTCATTGGTTTGAGACGAGTGGCTCCTATTGAACCCGCCCCCCTTTGTACCCAGACTGACCCTTCACCTGAGACGCCTCTGTTCGCCCTACTCCGCTGGGTTTGCACGTGCGCCATTGGTATACAGGATGGTTGTTCTCCTGGGGGGATTCTCTCGGTCCTGCTTGGGACTGATGTACTGATTAGGTTCAGATAAGCTGGAATACAGTGGTCCCTGAACATACCGTGGGAATCCGCTCCAAATGGACCATCGTTTGTTGAAACCATCGTATGTTGAGGGATCCGTGCAATGTAAAGTATAGGACAGTGGTCTACAACCTGCGGACCTCCAGATGTTGCAAAACTACAACACCCAGCATGCCCGGACAGCCAACGGCAACATCTGGAGGTCTGCAGGTTGAAGACCACTGTTAGAGGAAGTTGTACTCACCTGTCCCCGCCGCTCCGGACCGTCACCGCTGCCCGGGATGTCGCCTTCCATCGCTGTCGCCGCGTCCCCGACGCTCCGGTGAGGCCTCTACTTCCACGGCATCCGCGCGCTCCGTCGCCGCCATCACGTCGCTACGCACGCCGCTCCTATTGGATGACGTGATGACGACGATGCAGAGGATCCCGAAGAGGATGCGCCGGAGCCCCGAGGACAGGTAAGTGATCGTCAGCGGAGCTCACGGGGCACCGTAACCGGCTATCCGGGGGTAGATGAAGCGGTCAGCGCTGGGGGATAGCTGTTTATGCGATGGCCCCGACATACAAAGGCATCATATGTTGAAATGATCGTATGTTGATTCTGCCTCTGAGAGTGATCGCATGTTGAAATGATGGTAGGTCAGGGGGCCATCGTAGGTCGGGGCCATTGTAGGTCGGGGGTCATCATAGGTCGGGGCCATTATAGGTCGGGGCCATTATAGGTCGGGGTCATCGTAGGTCGGGGGTCATCGTAGGTCGGGGGTCATCGTAGGTCGGGGTCATTGTAGGTCGGGGTCATTGTAGGTCGGGGCCATTGTAGGTCGGGGGTCATCGTAGGTCGGGGCCATTATAGGTCGGGGGTCATCGTAGGTCGGGGCCATTATAGGTCGGGGGTCATCGTAGGTCGGGGTCATCGTAGGTCGGGGCCATTATAGGTCGGGGGTCATCGTAGGTCGGGGCCATTATAGGTCGGGGGTCATCGTATGTCGGGGCCATCGTAGGTTGGGTGTCACTGTAGTAGGTTCAGTATCCACAGACATTGTCCCGGTTGGCGTTGCGGCCTCTACCCTGGAGATTCTTCTTTTCTTTACCCAACATCCGATTATTATTCTCCTGGTAATAAGAACCACGAATATGGTGACTGCGGAGAAGCCATTTTTGATGACAAATCTTGATCCCTGGGGTCACTTATTCCCGGATTTTTCTTCAGTTCTTCTTTATGGCTTTCGTAACGTTAACCATTTGGACCAGTGTTACCTGGTGTGTAAGTGTAACCCATTGTATTCTGGGAGGTCATGGTAGAGGTGGCTCCTAACTGCTCCGATAATCCTTGTATCATTTATGAACCTTCCCTGATTATAATATTTGGAGTTTATCCAATCAGAATTGGTTGTGGGAACAATGGATTCTAACCCTGCTGTTACCTGGTCTCTTGCTTTAAACTCCTCAGGTACCCGCCCCCCCCCCCCCCCCCCGGGACCCCAATAGCATCACGGTACACTTGGGGTCCCTCTACTCCGAATATCTCCTGGTTCAGCTAATTTGGTCTCGTCCTCCTGATCTGGGACTATGTGCAGGGACCTTAAACCTTGGCGAGTGCACCCTCACCCGTCCAGTCACCTCTAGTCGTGCTCGGATTTTCAGGTCACCTAAGGAGTAACCCTGATTATGCTTTTTTACGGTATCTTATCCATTCCAGCCTTAGGTTAGTGTCTGAGGACCTGGTTCAGTTCTCATGGTGTCCTCCATTGTGGGCTCCACTGTAGTCACCATTTTATCTTTATAAACTGGGCATATTTGGCATTAATTATTATTATTATTATTGGTCTTAACTGATCTTTGGACTCATTTGAAGTGGCCGTGTCCATCGGGCTGAATTGTCCCCAGTTTCCCCTTCAGTCCCTCCATGTACAACCCTAGAATATATCCCCCTGATCTTGTGGGCCGCAGTTTTCTAGAATATTTTACTAGAACCAGTTTTCCCATTTTCGTTACAGGAGCCCGATTTAGTGTCCTTCTCTGGAGTAGAGATTTGTCAGTCTTGTCTTCTATGGGGACTCTGTGGTCTATAGTCCCAGTCAGTCCCTGTGTTCCATCCCACTGCTCCCCAATAGTCCCAGTTGTTCCCCCAGTAGTCATCCGTCACACACATGTATATTGAATACATAAGACATTGTTTTGGCACCTCGGGACAATCCACTGTCACCGTAGTCAAATTCAAAGGTAGTCACTTGGGCACTGGAAGAGGTCTATCAAAACGTTGGCTACAACTCTTGGGTCATTGCCCAGTTGGCCCAGTAGTGTGGTGGAGTGGGATTGGGTTAGGAACCCTCTTGTATTGTGAGGGGTATCCATGTTGATTCTCCTTCCAGTTGTCAGTAGAACCTGGTTAGGACCTTCGAATCCAGGTTCCAGCGGCCCCTCACGTGTCTCTTCACGAGGACCAACTCTCCGGGCTGCAGATTGTGACGTCCTGGTTCAGCGTCTGGATCGGGAATGGAAGAATAAACTAGAACATGTTACTCTCAGCTCATTACACAGGGTAATAACAAACTTTACTAAACTATCATCTCCTGCACTGAGGGTAGTAACATCCTAGCTTAGGGACCCCCAAGAGCGGCTCGTATGGGGTTAGACCTGTTGGCTAACCCTCAGATTTTATGGCGGCTTTGAGTTTTAGGAGTAAATCAGCGCCTAACAGATTGAATGGACAAGTGTCTGATCTGAAGGGCCAGTCGAAGCGCGATCCAGCGTGAAACGGCACCGTAGCCCGCCCAGGTAGCCCTGCTTTTCAGTCTGTCCGTCCTGCACCTTCAACCGTGTTCCCACGCCATGTATGGTTTACATTTCAAATAAAGAACTCTGCACACGAGACCGGACCGGTGAGTCCCCTATTATTTCTCGCTTCTTACGTTCTAGTGTCTGATCGAAGCCGTCGGGGAAGGATGTCTCGCTGTGCTCCAATAGGTATAGGGTGGGTGAGGTTCGAAGTAACGGGTGCCATCTACGCCCACACAAGAAAGGCGATCAGAGGAGGTAAGTACACGGTAGGTCTTTAGAGCGTATTACAGATCTGGCTACACCGGTGTCCACTAGAAAAGGAAGAGTTTTGCCACTGACTAAGATTTACAAAAGAGGTTGGTCCTGATTTAGTAAAGTCATATAAATACAGTGATCCCTCAACACACGATGGGAATCCACTCCAAATGGACCATCGTTTGTTGAAACCATCGCATGTTGAGGGATCCGTGCAATGTAAAGTATAGGACAGTGGTCTTGAACCTGCGGACCTCCAGATGTTGCAAAACTACAACACCCAGCATGCCCGGACAGCCAACGGCTCTCCGGGCATGCTGGGAGTTGTAGTTTTGCAACATCTGGAGGTCCGCAGGTTCAAGACCACTGGTATTGGAGGTTGTACTCCCCTGTCCCCACCGCTCCAGACCGTCACCGCTGCCCTGGATGTCACCTTCCATTGCTGTCGCCGCGTCCCCGGGGTGTCCCCGACGCTCCGGCAAGGCCTCTGCTTCCCCGGCATCCTCGCTCTCCGTCGCCGACATCACGTTGCTATGCACACCGCTTCTATTGGATGACGAGACGGCGTGCGCAGCAACGTGATGATGATGATGGAGAGCCCCGAGGACAGGTAGGAGACCATCACTGGAGCTCACGGGGCACTGTAAACGCCTATCCGGTGGCAGCTGAAGAAGTCTGCGCTGAAGGATAGCCGTTTATGCGATGGCCCCGACATACAAAAGCATCGTATGCTGAAATGATCGTAGGTCGGGGGGGGGGGGGGTCACTGTATGTACTTGAGAGATCAGTGTGGGCACAGGCTTGCCATTGTCCTATAGAGGACCATAAGTCTGAATAGTAGGAGGAGCGAGGATTATTCTCAGATCCAGATTCTTGATCAGCTGGATTGGGTGGAGTCATTCTGTTGTCGGGTGTCCATTGTTGGCTCATCCTGGAGTGGTTTTGGTGTCCAGGGAGAGGTCCAGATTGTTGTTGGTCCATATTAGAACATCCACATCCGAGCTCTTCTTAGTAGGAGCCACTCCAGTTTGTTTTTCGATAGTTTTGACAATGAGTAAGAGCTGCTTTTGGGTCAAGTGTCACATATTCAGGCCTAGTGTCCGTAAGTCTTTTCTTCAGCATCATGGAGGCCAGTAACAAAGGTGCTGAAGAGTTTCTTATGGAATTTGCTTCTCAGGTCATAACCTTGATCCTGGAACAGATTATGTAGTCTGGAGAAAAACTCTTCAGCTGATTCGGTAGGTTCCTGAGAGGCATCAGAGAAATTGGTGGAGCTTGAAGCTAGTCTGACCCAGGCTTGTAGCTGTCGGCAGAATTCTATTCCAGAAGAGTATGTCTCCTCGTCCACAATAGTAGAACTATCAAGGCTCGCGGAAATGATAGGCCAGAAGGCGTCTCCAGCTCCGATAGAGACTAGATTATATAAATCCTTCCATACTGATGAATAGGTGCGTTGGATTTGCTTGATTCTTCTGTAGAAAGGCATTGGCTGTCCCTCTGGGTCAGGGAGTTGGGTTAGGAGATTATTTACTTGCACCGAGGTAAACGGAACATTTTTATAAAGAGTTTCTGAAAGAGGTTTTTTAGACCCTTTATTTAAGTGGGTGGGACATTACTTCCGGGTATACCAAGATGGCTGACAGCAGAGGAAGTGGGTGGGGCAGTACTTTCGGGTATACCAAGATGGCTGACAGCAGAGGAAGTTGGTGCAGCAACATGGCCACCAGTAGAAGGAGGTATAATGGGATATAGTGGGGAGGGTACATTTTGGGTGGGGTACATTTTTGGAGTATAGGGAGGGGCTGTGGTAGTAGAAGGTGGAGCATTTAAAGGAAACACAGGTTTTTGCTGAGGGCAGGTTTTGCTGACCCCAATGCGGACATACCCAACAGTTAGGATCACCATCATTATAGGGCGGTGATAGTTCTTTATCTTTGTAATACAAATACAGTCACTTTCCCCTTTTTGTCTCTGCATTCTTCTTCTACATATTTCTCTTTAGCTATAGCACATGAAGTACGGTGCCATGCTTGAGCAGATGCCAACAAATCATTATCTTCTAAAATCCCTTTATGTTGTTTAAGAGCCTCAGACCATAAGTCTGGGTGTAATCTACCTTTTTCATGCAAGTTGCATATCGACATTAATTTTCATCTTGTCAAGATATTTCCCTCCCGGTGCGTCATGATGTCACGTGGCTCTTCACACCCAGGGAGGGAGGAAGTTGAACCTTTAAATGCAGAGGGCAAATGGCTCCTCTTTATTCTTAAACAGTTAACCAGTGCAGGAATTGAACAATTTTAAAGCTTTTGAAGTCTCTTTTGAAGCTTTTGAGGGTTGTAAATTACCCTATTGGCGCGATCTCTCATTGGATTGGCCGTACACAAATTGGTATTGCTAATCTTCTGGTACAAAAAGATACTGGCTGATACACAAAAATAAAATATATATCAGCAGTACGCTAAAAAGTTCTCAAGAATACAGTAAAGGGATACTGGACTGGAAATCTACCAGCAGAACGATACACAAAAGATGTCACTTGATACAGAAACTGGACCGGTACAGCACAACTGATATCAGACCATGTTTATACGCCACGTTACCAGCACGATTTACACAAACGTTACTTGACTGATATAATAAAAATATATCAGAAGTACATATTTACACACAAGATATCGGGGACACCGATCACTATTTACTAGACATAAAAATACATTCAGAATCTACGGCACTTTTAATTAATTTAAATCTAAAAATGTTGAAAATCTAAATCCAAAAACAAAACATTTTCCGAAGCGAAAATGTCTTAGATTTCGTAAAGCTCAAAAATCCAAAATGAAATCTTATTAAGGAATGCATTTGACCTTGTTTTGTACACTTTTGCTTTGTGATGCTGATAAGCGGTTCACAGTGAGCTGGAGAAGGGAAAATGTTTACATGAAGCTGCAAAACCTGTGACAGGCAAGTTCTGCGCCGCTCTGCGTTCTGATTAAACAGCAGCAGTCGGTCACCTGCGACTAGAACGTCTCTGAAATTGAGACCAAACAGCGGGTAGATTCCATGTTGCTAAAGGCTAGTCCTAGAGG
The DNA here is from genome assembly GCF_029499605.1 of Hyla sarda. Taxonomy (NCBI): domain Eukaryota; kingdom Metazoa; phylum Chordata; class Amphibia; order Anura; family Hylidae; genus Hyla; species Hyla sarda. The sequence goes on from NW_026608478.1 coordinate 25,455, forward strand.
GTCGACAAAAGCTCCCACAAAACGGCCCAAAGGACACAGATATCACAAGACACAGTCTGTTCCATAATGGGGGTTGTAGTACAGGGGCTGAGGGATTGACCGCACCGGGTTTCACTTCTGAGACCCGATGTGATCCGAAGTTATTAAGCAGAGGAGCTGGTGGCATGGTCCGCTCAGTGTTTTTCAACTTTCATTTTTGAATCCCCCGCGGGGAGCCCTGAATGGCCGGTGCCGAGGAGCCCTGAATGGCCGGTGCCGAGGAGCCCTGAATGGCCCGTGCCGAGGAGCCCTGAATGGCCCGTGCCGAGGAGCCCTGAATGGCCGGTGCCGAGGAGCCATTCAGGGCTCCCGGCGGAAGATTTAAAAATGAACATTGTGAGTAGCAGGGGACCATATGTATATTAGAAGTGCTGTGGGGGCAAGATATATAGCGCTGCAGAGGTGGGGGGGGGGGGGGGGCAGACATATAGCCTATATATCTAGCCCCCCCAGCACATTGATAATATGCCCCCTGCAGCGCATTAGATATGACCCCCCCCACCGGCGCATTAATAAATATATGTATAATGTACCCGTGCAGCACAGCGCATCTATATACCTATGCCACTGCAGCGCTATGTGAAAAGCATTCTAGCAGTAGCATCGGCCGCCGGCCGTTCGGGGCTCCTCAGTACAGACCATTCAGGGCTCCTCGGCACTGGCCGTTCGGGGCTCCTCAGTACAGACCATGCAGGGCTCCTTGGCACCGGCCGTTCGGGGCTCCTCAGTACAGACCATTTAGGGCTCCTCGGCACCGGCCGTTCGGGGCTCCTCAGTACAGACCATTTAGGGCTCCTCGGCACCGGCCGTTCGGGGCTCCTCAGTACAGACCATTTAGGGCTCCTCGGCACCGGCCGTTCGGGGCTCCTCAGTACAGACCATGCAGGGCTCCTTGGCAACGGCCGTTCGGGGCTCCTCAGTACAGACCATTCAGGGCTCCTCGGCACCGGCCGTTCGGGGCCCCTCAGTACAGACCATGCAGGGCTCCTTGGCACCGGCCGTTCGGGGCTCCTCAGTACAGACCATGCAGGGCTCCTTGGCACCGGCCGTTCGGGGCTCCTCAGTACAGACCATTTAGGGCTCCTCGGCACCGGCCGTTCGGGGCTCCTCAGTACAGACCATTTAGGGCTCCTCGGCACCGGCCGTTCGGGGCTCCTCAGTACAGACCATTTAGGGCTCCTCGGCACCGGCCGTTCGGGGCTCCTCAGTACAGACCATGCAGGGCTCCTTGGCACCGGCCGTTCGGGGCCCCTCAGTACAGACCATTCAGGGCTCCTCGGCACCGGCCGTTCGGGGCTCCTCAGTACAGACCATGCAGGGCTCCTTGGCACCGGCCGTTCGGGGCTCCTCAGTACAGACCATGCAGGGCTCCTTGGCACCGGCCGTTCGGGGCTCCTCAGTACAGACCATTTAGGGCTCCTCGGCACCGGCCGTTCGGGGCTCCTCAGTACAGACCATGCAGGGCTCCTTGGCACCGGCCGTTCGGGGCCCCTCAGTACAGACCATTCAGGGCTCCTCGGCACCGGCCGTTCGGGGCTCCTCAGTACAGACCATGCAGGGCTCCTTGGCACCGGCCGTTCGGGGCTCCTCAGTACAGACCATGCAGGGCTCCTTGGCACCGGCCGTTCGGGGCTCCTCAGTACAGACCATGCAGGGCTCCTCGGCACCGGCCGTTCGGGGCTCCTCACGGGGGATTCAAAAATGAAAGTTAAAAAACACTGATACATGGCAGGATTGCGCACCATGCCGCCCGCTCCTCTGCTTAATAACTTCGGATCACATCTGGGCTCAGAAGTGAAACCTGGTGCGATCAATCCCTCAGCCCCCATACTACAACCCCCATCATGGAACAGACTCAGTTCCATGATGGGGGTTGTAGTACAAACACTGCAGACAGCTGGGGAGGCTACATTAGACTCCCACGGCCGGTGTGAGGTGGAAATTTGCGCCCCCGTAGATCCATGTGTCCGCTCCTCCCCCAGCTCTCCGAATATTTCCGAAGCTAGAACTGGGGGGAGGGCAGAGTAAGGAGGTTCACGCCCCCTCCCTCATCTCGGCTGGACGCAGATCTCTACGGCCACGCCCCCTTCCTGAGGACATAGATCTCCATGGCAGGTCCCCTCCCCCATCTCCCCGAGCTGAGGACGTAGAGCAGTGCTCCCAATGAGCGCTATGTGTAAAGGGGGACATTTAGCTCGTGCAGTATGTCCCCTTTAGCCCGTGCAGTATGTCCCCCTTTAGCCCGTACAGTATGTCCCCCCTTTAGCCCGTGCAGTATGTCCCCCTTTAGCCCGTGCAGTATGTCCCCCTTTAGCCCGTGCAGTATGTCCCCCTTTAGCCCGTGCAGTATGTCCCCCTTTAGCCCGTACAGTATGTCCCCCTTTAGCCCGTACAGTATGTCCCCCTTTAGCCCGTACAGTATGTCCCCCTTTAGCCCGTACAGTATGTCCCCCTTTAGCCCGTGCAGTATGTCCCCCTTTAGCCCGTACAGTATGTCCCCATTTAGCCCGTGCAGTCTGTCCTCCTTTAGCCCGTACAGTATGTCCCCCTTTAGCCCGTGCAGTATGTCCCCCTTTAGCCCGTGCAGTATGTCCCCCTTTAGCCCGTGCAGTATGTCCCCCTTTAGCCCGTGCAGTATGTCCCCCTTTAGCCCGTACAGTATGTCCCCCTTTAGCCCGTACAGTATGTCCCCCTTTAGCCCGTACAGTATGTCCCCCTTTAGCCCGTACAGTATGTCCCCCTTTAGCCCGTACAGTATGTCCCCCTTTAGCCCGTACAGTATGTCCCCCTTTAGCCCGTGCAGTATGTCCCCCTTTAGCCCGTACAGTATGTCCCCATTTAGCCCGTGCAGTCTGTCCTCCTTTAGCCCGTGCAGTCTGTCCCCCTTTAGCCCGTACAGTATGTCCCCCTTTAGCCCGTACAGTATGTCCCCCTTTAGCCCGTACAGTATGTCCCCCTTTAGCCCGTGCAGTATGTCCCCCTTTGGCCCGTGCAGTATGTCCCCCTTTGGCCCGTACAGTATGTCCCCCTTTAGCCCGTACAGTATGTCCCCTTTAGCCCGTGCAGTATGTCCCCCTTTAGCCCGTACAGTATGTCCCATTTTAGCTCGTACAGTATGTCCCCCTTTAGCCCGTACAGTATGTCCCCCTTTAGCCCGTGCAGTATGTCCCCCTTTAGCCCGTACAGTATGTCCCCCCTTTAGCCCGTGCAGTATGTCCCCCTTTGGCCCGTACAGTATGTCCCCCTTTGGCCCGTGCAGTATGTCCCCCTTTGGCCCGTGCAGTATGTCCCCCTTTGGCCCGTGCAGTATGTCCCCCTTTGGCCCGTGCAGTATGTCCCCCCTTTGGCCCGTGCAGTATGTCCCCCTTTGGCCCGTGCAGTATGTCCCCCTTTGGCCCGTGCAGTATGTCCCCCTTTGGCCCGTGCAGTATGTCCCCCTTTACACATAGAGCTCATTGGGAGCACTGCTCTACGTCCTCAGTGAGGGGAGATGAGGGAGGGGGCATGAACCTCCTCACTCTGCCCTCCCCCAGTTCTAGCTTCGGAAATGTTCGGAGAGCTGGGGGAGGAGCGGACACATGGATCTACGGGGGCGCAAAAAAACACCTATCACCGGCAAATTACTACTCCCATCATGGAAAGAAGTCTGATCCACGATGGGGGGGTAGTAGCAGTCCCTCAGCACTGCAGGTGTCTGTACCATGATGGGAGTAGTAGTAGTCCCGCAGCACTGCAGGAGTCTGTACCATGATGGGAGTAGTAGTAGTCCCTCAGCACTGCAGGAGTCTGTACTATGATGGGAGTAGTAGTAGTAGTAGTCCCTCAGCACTGCAGGAGTCTGTACCATGATGGGAGTAGTAGTAGTCCCTCAGCACTGCAGGAGTCTGTACCATGATGGGAGTAGTAGTAGTCCCTCAGCACTGCAGGAGTCTGTACCATGATGGGAGTAGTAGTCCCTCAGCACTGCAGGAGTCTGTACCATGATGGGAGTAGTAGTAGTCCCGCAGCACTGCAGGAGTCTGTACCATGATGGGAGTAGTAGTAGTCCCGCAGCACTGCAGGAGTCTGTACCATGATGGGAGTAGTAGTAGTCCTTCAGCACTGCAGGAGTCTACCATGATGGGAGTAGTAGTAGTCCCTCAGCACTGCAGGAGTCTACCATGATGGGAGTAGTAGTAGTCCCGCAGCACTGCAGGAGTCTACCATGATGGGAGTAGTAGTAGTCCCGCAGCACTGCAGGAGTCTGTACCATGATGGGAGTAGTAGTAGTCCCTCAGCACTGCAGGAGTCTGTACCATGATGGGAGTAGTAGTAGTCCCGCAGCACTGCAGGAGTCTGTTCCATGATGGGAGTAGTAGTAGTCCCTCAGCACTGCAGGAGTCTGTACCATGATGGGAGTAGTAGTAGTCCCTCAGCACTGCAGGAGTCTGTACCATGATGGGAGTAGTAGTAGTCCCTCAGCACTGCAGGAGTCTGTACCATGATAGGAGTAGTAGTAGTAGTCCCTCAGCACTGCAGGAGTCTGTACCATGATGGGAGTAGTAGTCCCGCAGCACTGCATGAGTCTGTACCATGATGGGAGTAGTAGTAGTCCCGCAGCACTGCAGGAGTCTGTACCATGATGGGAGTAGTAGTAGTCCCGCAGCACTGCAGGAGTCGCTGATGTCACCTCCTCTGAACTCAGAAGTAACAACGGATATTATAAACCGAGTGGACGACATAAAGACTCATCAGTCACCCAGTTTTTTTATTAAAGAATTTTTCTATAAATCAGATATTTGAGAATAAGAAAATTAAAGTAGAATAATAAACAATCATCACATATTAATAAGACCCGGTTACAATATGATAAGATAGATCCGGCTGTAAAGATGTTGTAAAGTCCGGATTATTTCAGGTCGGTTCTGTGAGTATCCGGGGAAGACCCCACATCAGAGACATGAAGTGAGGATAATATGAAGCGAGGATAATATGAAGCGAGGATAAAAGCCGTTATCTAACAGATAATAAAGAATGAAGCGAGGATAATATGAAGCGAGTATAATATGAAGCGAGGATACTAATAATATCTCCTGACTCCGGGTCCATTACACCTCAGCTTATGGTCTAACGTGGCTTTTCTAACGGACGTTTATAACGGATGAGTTTTTATAGTGTGAAAGCAGAAAACACAGAAGAACATTGGTTAGTTATCACATCAGAATCATCGTGTTATATTTTGATTTGGTTATTTGAATATTGCATTTGTATATACAGTGGTCCCTCAACATACGATGGGAATCCGTTCCAAATGAACCATCATATGTTGAAACCATCGTATGTTGAGGGATCCATGCAATGTTAAATATAGGACGTTATACTAACCTGTCCTCGCAGTCACCGCTGCCCTGGAGGTCGCCGTCCATCGCTGTCGTTGCGTTCCCGGGGTGTCTCGCCTCTCCGGAACGTCTCTGTTGCCTGGGATAGTCGTTCCTCATCACCTCCATTACGTCACTGAGCACGCCGCTCCTATTGGATGACGGGACGGCGTGCGCGGCGACATGATGACGACTGAGAGCGCCGGCGATGCAGGGGATCCTGAAGATGATGTCCTGGAGCGCTGCGGACAGGCAAGTAACCATCACCGGAGCTTACGGGGCTCCTTAAACGGCTATCCGGTGGCAGCTGAAGCACAGTGCTGCCAGATAGCCATTTATGGGATGGCCCGACATATAAAAGCATCGTAGGTTGAAATTATTGTATGTCGGGGCCATCGGGGGGGGGGGAGGGACTGTATTAGCATATTAAAGATTCATTTCTCTCTTGGCCGTAGTTCACTGATGTTGCCTTTAGAGATGAGCGAACTTACAGTAAATTCGATTCGTCACGAACTTCTCAGCTCGGCGGTTGATGACTTTTCCTGCATAAATTAGTTCAGCTTTCCGGTGCTCCGGTGGCTGGAGACTCTTTCCTAGGAATGTATCCATCTTTTCCAGGCCACCGGAGCACCTGAAAGCTGAACTAATTTATGCAGGAAAAGTCATCAACCGCCGAGCTGAGAAGTTCATGACGAATCGAATTTACTGTAAGTTCGCTCATCTCTAGTTGCCTTCTCCCTATTTTACCAGAAAATTCCGGATATATCTGCCCTTCTGCACAGTCTAGGGGGAGATTTATCAAAACCTGTGCAGAGGAAAAGTTGCCCATAGCAACCAATCAGATTGCAGAGGCCTTGTTAAAAATTAAAGCAGCGATCTGATTGGTTGCTATGGGCAACGTTTCCTCTGCACAGGTTTTGATTAATCCCCCCGTAGATTTCTTCAAATATTTTGAGGGAGATTTATCAAAACCCGTCCAGAGGGAACGTTTCTGAGTTGCCCATAGCAACCAATCAGATCGCTTCCTTCACTTTGCAGAGGCCTTGTTAAAAATGAAAGCAGCGATCTGATTGGTTGCTATGGGCAACTCAGAAACGTTCCCTCTGGACGGGTTTTGATAAATCTTCCCCTTTGTCTCCAACTCCTCTTCTTATCTTGTGGTTAATAGGGATCTGCAATGTCTGAGGGAAATAACGTTGTTCTGCAGTATATTAGCTTATATCTATTTTTAATGGGGAGGGGGTCATATAGTACGGTGGGGGAGGGGTCATTTAGTACAGCGGGGGAGGGGTCAGAGTACAGCGAGGGAGGGGGTCTTAGAGTACAGCGGGGGAAGGGGTCATATAATACAGCGGGGTAGGGGTCATAGTACAGCAGGGGAGGGGTCAAATAATACAGCGGGGGAAGGAGGGTCATATGGTACGGCGGGGGAGGGATCATATAATACAGCGGGGGAGGGGTCATATAGTACAGCAGGGGAGGGGTCATATAGTACAGCGGGGGAGGGAGGTCATATAATACAGCGGGGGAGGGGTCAAATAATACAGCTGGGGAGGGGGGTCATATAATACAGCGGGGGAGGGGGGTCATATAATACAGCGGGGGAGGGGGGTCATATAATACAGCTGGGGAGGGGGGGGTCATATAATACAGCTGGGGAGGGGGGGGGTCATATAATACAGCGGGGGAAGGGGGGGTCATATAATACAGCTGGGGAGGGGAGGGTCATATAATACAGGGGAGGGGGGTCATATAAAACAGCGGGGGGGAGGGGTCATATACAGCGGGGGAGGGGGGGGGTCATATAATACAGCGGGGGAGGGAGGTCATATAATACAGCGGGGGAGGGGTCAAATAATACAGCTGGGGAGGGGGGTCATATAATACAGCGGGGGAGGGGGTCATATAATACAGCTGGAGAGGGGAGGGTCATATAATACAGGGGAGGGGGGTCATATAAAACAGCGGGGGGGAGGGGTCATATACAGCGGGGGAGGGGGGGGTCATATAATACAGCGGGGGAGGGGGGGTCATATAATACAGCGGGGGAGGGGGGGGGTCATATAATCCAGCGGGGGAGGGGGGGGGTCATATAATCCAGCGGGGGGGGGGGGGTCATATAATACAGCGGGGGAGGGAGGGTCATATAATACAGCGGGGGAGGGAGGGTCATATAATACAGCGGGGGAGGGAGGGTCATATAATACAGCGGGGGAGGGAGGGGTCATATAAAACAGCGGGGGAGGGAGGGGTCATATAATACAGCGGGGGAGGGAGGGTCATATAATACAGCGGGGGAGGGTCATATAATACAGCGGGGGAGGGAGGGGTCATGTAGTACAGCGGGGGTGGGGTTGTATTATGCCAATCACTCTGGTTTCTCTCTCAGGCGGGGATCGGGCTGGACGCCATCAATGACTCCTTCCTGCTGGAATCCTGCATCTACCGCGTCCTGAGGAAGTATTGCCGGCGGCAGCCATATTACCTCCACCTGCTGGAGCTCTTCTTAGAGGTCAGAGTCCATTCTGTGGTGTCTGGAAGGGAGTAGTGGTCTGCACTGTATCTGGCGGTGGGCTGCACTGTATCTGGCGGTGGGCTGCACTGTATCTGGCGGTGGGCTGCACTGTATCTGGCGGTGGGCTGCACTGTGTCTGGCGGTGGGCTGCACTGTATCTGGCGGTGGGCTGCACTGTGTCTGGCGGTGGGCTGCACTGTGTCTGGCGGTGGGCTGCACTGTGTCTGGCGGTGGGCTGCTCTATCTGGCGGTGGGCTGCACTGTATCTGGCGGTGGGCTGCTCTATCTGGCGGTGGGCTGCACTGTGTCTGGCGGTGGTCTGCACTGTGTCTGGCGGTGGGCTGCACTGTATCTGGCGGTGGTCTGCACTGTGTCTGGCGGTGGTCTGCACTGTATCTGGCGGTGGTCTGCACTGTGTCTGGCGGTGGTCTGCACTGTGTCTGGCGGTGGTCTGCACTGTATCTGGCGGTGGTCTGCACTGTGTCTGGCGGTGGGCTGCACTGTATCTGGCGGTGGGCTGCTCTATCTGGCGGTGGGCTGCACTGTGTCTGGCGGTGGTCTGCACTGTGTCTGGCGGTGGTCTGCACTGTGTCTGGCGGTGGGCTGCACTGTGTCTGGCGGTGGGCTGCACTGTGTCTGGCGGTGGGCTGCACTGTGTCTGGCGGTGGGCTGCACTGTGTCTGGCGGTGGGCTGCACTGTGTCTGGCGGTGGGCTGCACTGTGTCTGGCGGTGGGCTGCACTGTGTCTGGCGGTGGTCTGCACTGTGTCTGGCGGTGGTCTGCACTGTGTCTGGCGGTGGACTGCACTGTGTCTGGCGGTGGTCTGCACTGTGTCTGGCGGTGGTCTGCACTGTGTCTGGCGGTGGGCTGCTCTATGTCTGGCGGTGGTCTGCACTGTGTCTGGCGGTGGTCTGCACTGTGGTCTGCACTGTGTCTGGCGGTGGTCTGCTCTATATCTGGCGGTGGTCTGCTCTATATCTGGCGGTGGTCTGCACTGTGTCTGGCGGTGGTCTGCTCTGTGTCTGGCGGTGGTCTGCACTGTGTCTGGCGGTGGTCTGCACTGTGTCTGGCGGTGGTCTGCACTGTGTCTGGCGGTGGTCTGCACTGTGTCTGGCGGTGGTCTGCACTGTGTCTGGCGGTGGTCTGCACTGTGTCTGGCGGTGGTCTGCACTGTGTCTGGCGGTGGTCTGCACTGTGTCTGGCGGTGGTCTGCTCTATGTCTGGCGGTGGTCTGCACTGTGTCTGGCGGTGGTCTGCACTGTGTCTGGCGGTGGTCTGCACTGTGTCTGGCGGTGGTCTGCACTGTGTCTGGCGGTGGGCTGCTCTATATCTGGCGGTGGTCTGCTCTGTGTCTGGCGGTGGTCTGCTCTGTGTCTGGCGGTGGTCTGCTCTGTGTCTGGCGGTGGTCTGCACTGTGTCTGGCGGTGGTCTGCACTGTGTCTGGCGGTGGTCTGCACTGTGTCTGGCGGTGGTCTGCACTGTGTCTGGCGGTGGTCTGCACTGTGTCTGGCGGTGGTCTGCACTGTGTCTGGCGGTGGTCTGCACTGTGTCTGGCGGTGGGCTGCACTGTGGTCTGCACTGTGTCTGGCGGTGGTCTGCACTGTGTCTGGCGGTGGTCTGCTCTATATCTGGCGGTGGTCTGCTCTGTGTCTGGCGGTGGTCTGCTCTGTGTCTGGCGGTGGGCTGCACTGTGTCTGGCGGTGGGCTGCTCTGTGTCTGGCGGTGGTCTGCACTGTGTCTGGCGGTGGTCTGCACTGTGTCTGGCGGTGGTCTGCACTGTGTCTGGCGGTGGTCTGCACTGTGTCTGGCGGTGGTCTGCACTGTGTCTGGCGGTGGTCTGCACTGTGTCTGGCGGTGGTCTGCACTGTGTCTGGCGGTGGGCTGCACTGTGTCTGGCGGTGGTCTGCACTGTGTCTGGCGGTGGTCTGCTCTGTGTCTGGCGGTGGTCTGCTCTGTGTCTGGCGGTGGTCTGCACTGTGTCTGGCGGTGGGCTGCACTGTGTCTGGCGGTGGTCTGCTCTATATCTGGCGGTGGTCTGCTCTATATCTGGCGGTGGTCTGCACTGTGTCTGGCGGTGGTCTGCTCTGTGTCTGGCGGTGGTCTGCACTGTGTCTGGCGGTGGTCTGCACTGTGTCTGGCGGTGGTCTGCACTGTGTCTGGCGGTGGTCTGCACTGTGTCTGGCGGTGGTCTGCACTGTGTCTGGCGGTGGTCTGCACTGTGTCTGGCGGTGGTCTGCACTGTGTCTGGCGGTGGTCTGCACTGTGTCTGGCGGTGGTCTGCTCTATGTCTGGCGGTGGTCTGCACTGTGTCTGGCGGTGGTCTGCACTGTGTCTGGCGGTGGTCTGCACTGTGTCTGGCGGTGGGCTGCACTGTGTCTGGCGGTGGGCTGCTCTATATCTGGCGGTGGTCTGCTCTGTGTCTGGCGGTGGTCTGCTCTGTGTCTGGCGGTGGTCTGCACTGTGTCTGGCGGTGGTCTGCACTGTGTCTGGCGGTGGTCTGCACTGTGTCTGGCGGTGGTCTGCACTGTGTCTGGCGGTGGTCTGCACTGTGTCTGGCGGTGGTCTGCACTGTGTCTGGCGGTGGGCTGCACTGTGTCTGGCGGTGGTCTGCACTGTGGTCTGCACTGTGTCTGGCGGTGGTCTGCACTGTGTCTGGCGGTGGTCTGCTCTATATCTGGCGGTGGTCTGCTCTGTGTCTGGCGGTGGTCTGCACTGTGTCTGGCGGTGGGCTGCACTGTGTCTGGCGGTGGGCTGCTCTGTGTCTGGCGGTGGTCTGCACTGTGTCTGGCGGTGGTCTGCACTGTGTCTGGCGGTGGTCTGCACTGTGTCTGGCGGTGGTCTGCACTGTGTCTGGCGGTGGTCTGCACTGTGTCTGGCGGTGGTCTGCACTGTGTCTGGCGGTGGTCTGCACTGTGTCTGGCGGTGGGCTGCACTGTGTCTGGCGGTGGGCTGCACTGTGTCTGGCGGTGGGCTGCACTGTGTCTGGCGGTGGGCTGCACTGTGTCTGGCGGTGGGCTGCACTGTGTCTGGCGGTGGGCTGCACTGTGTCTGGCGGTGGGCTGCACTGTGTCTGGCGGTGGGCTGCACTGTGTCTGGCGGTCTGCTTTTTATCTGGGGGTGGTCTGCACTATATGTGGCGGTCACACTCTGTTTGTCACTTTCAGACCTCATACCAGACGGAGCTGGGGCAGGCGCTGGATCTTATCACGGCTCAGCCGGAGAAGGTGGATCTGGATCGGTACACGGAGGGCAGGTAGGTGGCGCTGTCCTCTGCACTGACTGCAGGTGCTGGTGACTTTCGTGTCTCACATTCGGCTCCTCCTCCTAGGTATAAATCCATAGTGAAATACAAGACGGCCTTCTACTCCTTCTACCTGCCGGTGGCTGCCGCCATGTTTATGGTGAGTGTCCTGGGCTGCTGAGCTTACACTCGCTTTGTGCAGTCATCCTCATCCTCCGCTCTCTCTCTCCTCAGGCTGGAATAGACGGAGAAGATGAGCACCGGAGCGCCAAGACCATCCTGCTGGAGATGGGGGAGTTCTTCCAGATCCAGGTGAGGGGCAGTGGTGGGTGATGGGAGAAGCCCCCCCCCCCCCCAATGCTGAGCTTATAGTGCTGTATAATTGTGCAGGATGATTACCTGGACTGTTATGGGGACCCTAGTGTGACCGGCAAGATCGGGACCGACATCCAGGACAACAAGTGCGGCTGGCTGGTGGTGGAGGCGCTGAAGAGGGTGACCCCCGAACAGAGGCAGATCCTGCAGGTGAGGAGGGCGGCAGATCACGTGCACTGTATCTCACCCTACCAGCGGTCCAGTGCCACACAATCACCTTCTCATACATGTTCACTAGTGTCACTCTGCACCGTCTCCTTCTCATACATGTTCACTAGTGTCACTCTGCACCGTCACCTTCTCATACATGTTCACCAGTGTCACTCTGCACCGTCGCCTTCTCATACATGTTCACTAGTGTCACTCTGCACCGTCACCTTCTCATACATGTTCACTAGTGTCACTCTGCACCGTCGCCTTCTCATACATGTTCACTAGTGTCACTCTGCACCGTCACCTTCTCATACATGTTCACTAGTGTCACTCTGCACCGTCACCTTCTCATACATGTTCACTAGTGTCACTCTGCACCGTCACCTTCTCATACATGTTCACTAGTGTCACTCTGCACCGTCACCTTCTCATACATGTTCACTAGTGCCACACAATCACCTTCTCATACATGTTCACTAGTGTCACTCTGCACCGTCACCTTCTCATACATGTTCACTAGTGCCACACAATCACCTTCTCATACATGTTCACTAGTGTCACACTGCACCGTCGCCTTCTCATACATGTTCACTAGTGTCACTCTGCACCGTCACCTTCTCATACGTGTTCACTAGTGTCACACTGCACCGTCACCTTCTCATACATGTTCACTAGTGTCACACTGCACCGTCACCTTCTCATACATGTTCACTAGTGTCACTCTGCACCGTCACCTTCTCATACGTGTTCACCAGTGTCACACTGCACCGTCACCTTCTCATACGTGTTCACTAGTGTCACTCTGCACCGTCTCCTTCTCATACGTGTTCACTAGTGTCACACTGCACCGTCACCTTCTCATACGTGTTCACTAGTGTCACTCTGCACCGTCACCTTCTCATACGTGTTCACTAGTGTCACTCTGCACCGTCTCCTTCTCATACATGTTCACTAGTGTCACACTGCACCGTCACCTTCTCATACGTGTTCACTAGTGTCACTCTGCACCGTCACCTTCTCATACGTGTTCACCAGTGTCACTCTGCACCGTCACCTTCTCATACATGTTCACCAGTGTCACACTGCACCGTCACCTTCTCATACATGTTCACCAGTGTCACTCTCCACCGTCGCCTTCTCATACATGTTCACCAGTGTCACTCTGCACCGTCAACTTCTCATACATGTTCACCAGTGTCACACTGCACCGTCACCTTCTCATACATGTTCACCAGTGTCACACTGCACCGTCACCTTCTCATACATGTTCACCAGTGTCACTCTGCACCGTCACCTTCTCATACATGTTCACTAGTGTCACTCTGCACCGTCGCCTTCTCATACATGTTCACTAGTGTCACTCTGCACCGTCGCCTTCTCATACATGTTCACTAGTGTCACTCTGCACCGTCACCTTCTCATACATGTTCACTAGTGTCACACTGCACCGTCACCTTCTCATACATGTTCACTAGTGTCACTCTGCACCGTCGCCTTCTCATACATGTTCACTAGTGTCACTCTGCACCGTCACCTTCTCATACATGTTCACTAGTGTCACACTGCACCGTCACCTTCTCATACGTGTTCACTAGTGTCACACTGCACCGTCACCTTCTCATACGTGTTCACTAGTGTCACTCTGCACCGTCACCTTCTCATACATGTTCACCAGTGTCACACTGCACCGTCGCCTTCTCATACATGTTCACTAGTGTCACTCTGCACCGTCGCCTTCTCATACGTGTTCACTAGTGTCACTCTGCACCGTCACCTTCTCATACATGTTCACTAGTGTCACTCTGCACCGTCACCTTCTCATACATGTTCACTAGTGTCACACTGCACCGTCACCTTCTCATACATGTTCACTAGTGTCACACTGCACCGTCGCCTTCTCATACATGTTCACCAGTGTCACACTGCACCGTCACCTTCTCATACGTGTTCACTAGTGTCACTCTGCACCGTCACCTTCTCATACATGTTCACTAGTGTCACTCTGCACCGTCACCTTCTCATACATGTTAACTAGTGTCACTCTGCACCGTCACCTTCTCATACATGTTCACCAGTGTCACTCTGCACCGTCACCTTCTCATACATGTTCACTAGTGTCACACTGCACCGTCACCTTCTCATACATGTTCACTAGTGTCACACTGCACCGTCACCTTCTCATACATGTTCACTAGTGTCACACTGCACCGTCGCCTTCTCATACATGTTCACCAGTGTCACTCTGCACCGTCACCTTCTCATACATGTTCACTAGTGTCACTCTGCACCGTCACCTTCTCATACATGTTCACCAGTGTCACTCTCCACCGTCACCTTCTCATACATGTTCACTAGTGTCACTCTGCACCGTCACCTTCTCATACATGTTCACTAGTGTCACACTGCACCGTCACCTTCTCATACATGTTCACTAGTGTCACTCTGCACCGTCACCTTCTCATACATGTTCACTAGTGTCACTCTGCACCGTCACCTTCTCATACATGTTCACCAGTGTCACTCTCCACCGTCACCTTCTCATACATGTTCACCAGTGTCACTCTGCACCGTCACCTTCTCATACATGTTCACTAGTGTCACACTGCACCGTCACCTTCTCATACATGTTCACTAGTGTCACACTGCACCGTCACCTTCTCATACATGTTCACTAGTGTCACACTGCACCGTCGCCTTCTCATACATGTTCACCAGTGTCACACTGCACCGTCACCTTCTCATACGTGTTCACTAGTGTCACTCTGCACCGTCACCTTCTCATACATGTTCACTAGTGTCACACTGCACCGTCGCCTTCTCATACATGTTCACTAGTGTCACACTGCACCGTCGCCTTCTCATACATGTTCACTAGTGTCACTCTGCACCGTCGCCTTCTCATACATGTTCACTAGTGTCACACTGCACCGTCGCCTTCTCATACATGTTCACTAGTGTCACACTGCACCGTCACCTTCTCATACATGTTCACCAGTGTCACACTCTGCAACCATTGTGTTGTTTATATTAATCAGTGTGGCACAATATCTCCCTCCAGCAGTACTGCAGCCTGTACTTGTGCACATTAACCCTTTCTGTGGTTGGCAGGAGAACTACGGGCAGGACGAGGCTGAGAAGGTGCAGCATGTGAAGCAGCTCTATGAGGATCTGGGTCTTCCCGCCGTCTACGCTCAGTATGAGGAGGAGAGTTTCCAGCGGCTGCAGAACCTCATCTCCCAGCATGCCCAGGGCCTTTCCACAGAGATCTTCCTGGGTCTGGCGCATAAGATCTACAAGAGACAGAAGTGAGGCCATGGACTGCGTACAGACTCCCTGTCCAGAAGGCCCCCTGCTGCCCGCTCAGAACTATTACTGATGGGTGGGGCTATGTTCTCGCCATAGGTTTCCTGCAGCGGCTCAGGGTGTGGAACCTTCTCATTGTTCCCTATGTTCTGGGTCATCTGTATATGGTGGGGGCAGGGGGAGGGAGGGACAGACGGAGCATTGCCTCACCTGGAATGGTTATTTATCCTGAGGGGCCCCGGCCTGGAGTGGCTGCTGCCCTTGGGGTTCTCGTGTCTGTAGATGACACATCCTGATTTCATACTGGATTATTCTCCAATAGAAAGGTTAAATAAAGAATCTGTGAATGGTGAAATAAATGGTAGTGGGTGTAAATCTACAGTGTGATATACCTCTCCCCGAAGTACCAAAACCTCCATACACCACTGATCTGAGCTGTAGTGCCTTCACCTCCATACACCACCAATCACCAGTACTGAGGGTGTGAGCTGTAGTGCCATCACCTCCATACACCGCCAATCACCAGTACTGAGGGTGTGAGCTGTAGTGCCATCACCTCCATACACCGCCAATCACCAGTACTGAGGGTGTGAGCTGTAGTGCCATCACCTCCATACACTGCCAATCACCAGTTCTGAGGGTGTGAGCTGTAGTGCCATCACCTCCATACACCGCCAATCACCAGTACTGAGGGTGTGAGCTGTAATGTCATCACCTCCATACACCGCCGATCACCAGTACTGAGGGTGTGAGCTGTAGTGCCATCACCACCACCCGTCCAGGATATGAACCCATCTGGGCTCTCATCCGAGATATAAACCCTGCTGGGAGCTCATCCAGGATATAAACCCCTCTGGGTACTCGTCTGTGATATGAACCCGTCTGGGGACTCATCCGGGATATGAATTCCTCTCTGGGGGCTTGTCCGGTATATGAACCCGTCTGGGGGCTCATCCGGGATATTAACCCCTCTGGGGGCTCATTCTGGATATAAACCCATCTGGGTGCTCGTCCGGGATATAAACCCCTCTGGGGGCTCGTCCAGTATATTAACCTGTCTCGGGGCTCATCCGGGATATAAACCCCTCTGGGGGCTCATCCAGGATGTAAACCCATCTGGGAGCTCGTCTGGGATATGAACCCAGGGACTGTATAAATCTTTAGGAGGGAAACTACAGGTCTGAATTTCTGCATGCCCAGCGGGGGTGATTTGGAAGTATTATGGACTGTACTGGCAGCCGAGCAGAAGAAGATAGAGGATTTCACTCATCAGTCCCAAATTTTTCCACAAATATCTTTTTTCATTGTTAATTTCGGGGAATCTAGGCTCTGGCATCTGATGCAATGTCGTTTCCTGAGCTGCTGCACCACCGCTTGGCATATGGTTGCTCTACACTAAAATATTTGTTGGTCATTTTACTCCATCAAATCAAAAGCCCAAAATAAGGGGTTAGACACTCAAAATGTGAAGCTTCACAAAAACATTCATTCAATGAAGAATCATTATAAAGATTCATCCGCTTTCTGGGAAATCTACTGAAAGACACCAAAAGAGGCGTCCGTCACACCTAACAGGATCTGATACCAAAGGGCTATGGATTCTTGGCCTCAGGGACCGTATCACAGGGTTATGGTATCTGGGCCTCGGTGAAACAGATTAAAGGACTACAGGGTCAGGGCCTCGGGATAACATCACAGGGCAATAGGGTCCAGGCCTTAGGTATCACATCACAGGTCGATGGGGTCCGGGCCTCAGAAGTCACCTCACAGGGATATGGGGTCTTGGGGGGTCACATCCCAGGTCAATTGGGTCCGGGCCTTGGGGTAAAATCACAAGGCTGTGGGGGCTGAGCCTCAAAGGTCACATCATAGGGCTATGTGGTCCAGACCTCGGGGGCACATAACAGGGCTATGGGGTCTGGCCTTAGGAGGATCACAGCATGTGGAAAGCAACACAATATTAAGTGGGTGGTTTTAATGTTGTCTTATCAGTGTGTATTAGAGTATATAGAGCCGTGTACCTGTACGTCCATCACACGACAGGGCAGATAGATCCGTGTACCTGTAGTTCCATCACATGACAGGGCAGATAGAGCTGTGTACCTTTACGTCCATTACATGACGACAGGGCAGATAGAGCCGTGTACCTGTACGTCCATCACATGTCGGGGCAGGTAGAGCCGTGTACCTGTACGACCATCACATGATGGGGCAGATAGAGCTGTGTACCTGTACGTCCATCACATGACGGGGCAGATAGAGCCGTGTACCTGTACGTCCATCACATGACGGGGCAGATAGAGCAGTGTACCTGTAGGTCCATCACGACAGGGCAGGTAGAGCCGTGTACCTGTACGACCATCACATGACGGGGCAGATAGAGCCATGTACCTGTACGTCCATCAAATGACTGGGCAGGTAGAGCCGTGTACCTTTACATCTCTCACATGACGGGGCAGATAGAGCCGTGTACCTGTACATCCATCACGACAGGGCAGGTAGAGCCGTGTACCTGTACGACCATCACATGACGGGGCAGGTAGAGCCGTGTACCTTTACATCTATCACATGGCGGGGCAGATAGAGCCGTGTACCTGTACATCCATCACGACAGGGCAGGTAGAGCCGTGTACCTGTACGACCATCACATGACGGGGCAGGTAGAGCTGTGTACCTTTACATCTATCACATGGCGGGGCAGATAGAGCCGTGTACCTTTACATCCATCACATGACGGGGAAGATAGAGCAGTGTACCTGTACATCCATCACATGACGGGGAAGATAGAGCAGTGTACCTGTACATCCATCACGACAGGGCAGGTAGAGCCGTGTACCTGTACGACCATCACATGACGGGGCAGGTAGAGCTGTGTACCTTTACATCTATCACATGGCGGGGCAGATAGAGCCGTGTACCTTTACATCCATCACATGACGGGGAAGATAGAGCAGTGTACCTGTACATCCATCACATGACGGGGAAGATAGAGCAGTGTACCTGTACATCCATCACGACAGGGCAGGTAGAGCCGTGTACCTGTACGACCATCACATGACGGGGCAGGTAGAGCCGTGTACCTTTACATCCATCACATGACGGGGAAGATAGAGCAGTGTACCTGTACGTCCATCACACGACAGGAAGAACAGTAAGAAGAAATTCTACATATGTGAAAAACTGATATCAAGTAAAATAGAACTATACATCACACATAGTGAAAGGTTATGTCAGGGAATGCTGTGAATTGTAGTTAGTGAAAGGCTGCATGCAGTAGAGTTCTCCTTTATTATTTATTTATTTTTTTATCTCCTTCCCTGCCTTCTCAAGGTCGTGTTCCTAATAAGTTACATTTCCTGTAACTAAAGTTTCTTGCTAAAGAATTTCACTATCTGCTAATTGGCGCTATGGACCCTGGGAAGAAGTACGTAAAATCAAAACAATTATATCACCTTTTACTCGTGTCCTCATTTTTAATGGTCAATGTAAATACGTCCTTTGCCATTTTATACTGATGCTTAATGCAATAAAGTAGAGTCTGTTTTCCCTCATATCTTTTTGCATTTCACTTTCTTTTTCCTATGAGGGGGCGCTCTCCTGGCGCCAGGGAAGGTTACACAAACCAAGGAGGAACTAAGACACTATATGGCAGGGGTATATAGTGAGGAGTAGCAGATCCTTTCAGCTGGGGGCTCGCTCCGGGATCGAGAAGGTTAACCCCCAAAAGTCCGGTAAGATCGACTCTATTGTCTGTTTTACTCGGACCAAGGGCTCTGTCCAAAATCTCGTTCCTGTAAACATATTGTGCATCAGGGATGCACAGCGACCTGTGTGTCAGGGATACACAGTGTGTCATGTGTCAGGGACATACGCTAAGGTTAACTATTTAGTGTGCCATGGGTACATCTAAGGTTAACAGTTTTGTGTATTAGGACACACGCAAGGGTTAATTGAACCTAGGATAGTATATAATATACTTAACAGGGTCTAGGAGACCCAAGTTCAGTACCTTGGTTTGTTGTACCCTTCAAACTTTTTAGAAGTGTTAAGATTATTTGTTTGTCTGAGAATCTCTCTCGGGTGGTAAGTGTACGAGAGGGGCTCAGTGATATTTCATAAGTTGGTTTGTATATTTATTGTAAGTTGTTAAGACATCCGTAAGACGCCCCACCCCTCCGGCTAGAGGCAACTCCATGACCCGGAGATAGGTGAAAGCCAGTGACGGACAGTCTATAAACAACCCTCCATCCTCTGTGATATTTATCTAAGAGACCAAGACGTCCTTCTTATCCGTTAACAGGAATTGTCGGAGCCTTCACTGTTCAGCACAGCCGGTCCGGTAGGGGTTATAATTAGTAAATATCACAGACAATTGGCACCATTCACTCCAAATCTAGTTTCCCTTATCCTGAGGTTAAAGAGACATGTAAAATTTATGTAGCCCATGTGAGTCGCACCAACTACTACTTAGTAAATCCCTGGGCTGATAAGTTAGCAGGATGAACAGAAGGTATGATGAGAAATTCCAAAAGCTATGTCTGTGTGGTTGAGTAGTATTAATTGCCTCATTATCTCATAAATAATGTTCTTTAGTGATTTTAGATACAGTAGTTTGAGTGGACAAATGGCTATATGCATTGTTTTGAGGAAATTGGTGTGTTTGGTCCGGTGTGTGCAAGTGGTAAGAGCAGATTGTTGTAAATTGCTTGATAGGATTAGAGAGATTGTTGTTAGAAAGAGAAACTCAACATTTTGGTGAAAAAGCAGGTGATTTGTGAAAGGAAAAGCATGTGAAAATTAAGTTAGTTGAAAGTTTTGAATATACTGATGGTTAATGGATAGTGGTATTCATATACAGCAGTGTTATATACAATATTTGTATAGTTATAAGCTGAAAGGCAAAGGGAAATGTAAAAGGTGACTGCTGCTGTTTAGGAGGATGATGCTGCAGAAGACGCAGACTCAAGGAGTTGGATTAGCAGAGTTAAAACTGTTCGAATAAGTGAAGATGAGTGTTCATTGCTATGAAATGCAGAGGATGTGGTAAATCTATAGGAAAGCTCTGTGTATGTAGTCATATGATGGCATTTATAGGATGGTTCTTATGATATAAAGTATGTTGCATATGTGTGATGTGAATTAATGAATCAGGAGTGTATAGAATATGGCCAGTGAAGGTTTCCTCTATGAAGCTGTTTGTGTTGTAATGAATATGGGGTTAAAAAAAAATTAATAAATAAAATAAAAATAAATATCCACTTGGTATTAAATTGAACTTTTTGATGATATTTCATTGTAACACAGGGTTGATGCAAAAAAAAAAAAATGAAATGTATCAGGAAATGCGATTGTCTGATTATATTACAGGAATAATAAGAGAAGAAATTTGGCTAAGAAGAATAAAATAGGATATAAAAAAAAGTGATCACTATTTAATTGATAAATATTACTTTAGGCATTTAAAAACAAGCTAATGGTTTACTGGATTATAAGCAATGCGCATTGGTTTTTAGAGAGCTGTGTACATTTTGGTGAGAATGTGGGCCCTGTGTGTTGTACGTTAAGTATTTGTAAATGTCGGTATCGTTATATGTTTCTTGTATGTCTCTTGATGTAAAGTAACACTGTCAGTAACACATTTGATACTAGACGTTCAAGGGTGACTGACCAGAACTGGGGAAAGACAAGGAGCCAGACTCAAAGGGGCGGTGACTGGTGACATAGAGGTTTGGGAGGAGTAAGGTGGGGTTTACAGGGAGCATGACAGCCTCTTCTTATTGAAAAACAAAATCACATTACATTTGAAGGAGATATCTGTGTATGTGTGTATATAATAGGAAAGAACTAATGTCCAAACTTGGACAGAGGTGCCTTATTAAAACATAACTTTTACTAGAAATGAATAAGAATAGATGAAAAAAACAAATAGTAGTGCACAAAAGTGGTGGAAAACAAAAAAGATACAAAATATACTATCTGTTATGTAGCAGTAAATACAGCCGTGTGTTCACACAGATGGTACAAAATATGCTCCTATTTATTATCACAGTGGATTTTTGATTTAATGGAGTACACCATACTCCACTGACTATTCAAAGACAGTGCTCGCTAATCACAAACACGTACTACTAAGTCCTTATTCCCAACGCGTTTCCATGCGGGCAACCGATACAGATTGCTATTCCCCGCACTTCATCAGGGGATATAGAATATAGCATAAGAATATTGGAGCAATAGCCAAGAAATAATGAGATTAGAAGGAGGGGCCCATCATCATATCAACAAGGTATATAGTCGCATATGGATACATCCATGGGCAAATTAAATCACCCTCAAGAAAAATGATCCCCAAGTAAATCTTATCTATCCAGCCATCTGATATAGTAACCCCATGCTTCTGGGTAAAACAGACGGGCTGCTGGATAGGTAGGAGAGACCCCGGGGAACCGAATACGTGTCGGCGAACAAAGCAATAAGCTGTCCCTGCAGTGGCAGGGGGTCCCGGAACAGTGTCCAGGTAGTGAGCGTGTTAGGTGAACGGCTGTATTTACTGCTACATAACAGATAGTATATTTTGTATCTTTTTTTGTTTTCCACCACTTTTGTGCACTACTATTTGTTTTTTTCATCTATTCTTAATCATTTCTAGTAAAAGTTATGTTTTAATAAGGCACCTCTGTCCAAGTTTGGACATTAGTTCTTTCCTATTATCTATTGCCGAGAGGTTTAGTGACTACTAGGCACATGTATGGCCTGAGACTCCTTACATACATTTAACTATGTGTGTGTGTATATATATATATATATATGTCTACGGTTTGAAATTGAGTATGTTGATAGCACCTGTATATACAATGCCCCGAGGGTGACCATTTAACCTTCCCTTCCTTTCGTATCATACCTGAATGCCCTGTAAACCTCTTGGGAAGAGACCTCATATGTCAACTCAAATTACATATCACTTCATCCCCGTCCAGGTTACATGTCACGTCTGACCTCGCACCCATAGTCACACCTGCAGGGTACTAACATTATCCTGTTATGTCCCCGACCCAAGTCCCACCTGAGGTAGACCCCATTGTCTGGTCACATGGAGACCATGATGTGGGACACATTGGTTTGAATCTTGCCTTGTATGGTGTACAGTCAGACATTCTGCCGGTCTACCAAAAACAGTACCCCTTGTCACCTGAAAAAATCTAAAAGGTATCTGCCCTATGATCAAACATTTCCTACAAACTTGAGTTTTAGAACATACTGTCTCTCCCTACAGCACTTCAATTAATCCGGTCCCCAAACCCGATAGTACTGTCCATTTTGTACAAGACCTGAGAGCCATCAACAGAATAGTTGTGCCTATTGTCCCTATAGTTCCTGATGTCACCCGACTGTTGTCATCAATCCCAGCACAGGCAACTCATTTTTCTGTCCTCGATCTGAAGAATGCTTTCTTCTCGATCCCAGTGGACAAAGAGACCGGACTCCTTTTTGCTTTTTCCTTTGAGGGACTACAGTTAACCTGGTGTACAATGCCCCAGGGGTATGCTGATTCCCCAGTTGTGTTGACCATTGTCCTCCAAGCCACTTTAAAATCATGGCACACCCCCCTCCCCCAGGGTTCTGTTCTCTTCCAATATGTTGATGATTTGTTACTTTGTAGTTTCTCTGAGGAGGCCTGCCTTGAGGATGGTGTTGCGAACAGATTGAATTTCTGGGTTTTGTTCTGCCAAAAGGGAGCTGAGTACGACTAGAGTCCAGTCTGTAGCGGGCCTGGTCACCCCGCACGCCCAGAAGGAAACGCAATCTTTTCTGGCTATGATAAACTACTGCAGGCAGAGGATTCCTGACTGCTCATACTATGACAAAATCTTGAGAGATGCTACCAAGATCGGACAAACCAGATCTAATCAAATGGTCCTCCGACATGTACAAAGCTTTTAATTACTTGGAATGTGCATTAATGACAAGTCTAGGGCTAGGCCTCCCAGATTACAATTTGCCTTTCCACATATATGCACAAGACAATTGTAAAACCATTTCTTCACAGGTACCAACTCATCCCTTCGAAGTGGGAGACGTAGTGCTGGTCAAAGCACTGCAAGGAAAGAAGTCCCAGGCTGACTTTTCCTACAGTCCCCCCCCCGACCTCTGTGGTAGCAGTAACCCGCACAGCTGTACTCACCGATGATTCCCCTACCTGGATCCACGCCACTAGGATTAAGCTGTGCAAGAAGAAAGCAGTAAAAGGGGTAACGGGAGCAGACAGCTCTGACCTGAAGACCCATCCAGAGGTACTAACGGGGGCAGACAGCTCTGACCTGAAGACCCATCCAGAGGTACTAACGGGGGCAGACAGCCCTGACCTGAAGACCCAACCAGAGGTACTAACGGGGGGCAGACATCCCTGACCTGAAGACCCAACCAGAGGTACTAACAGGGGCAGACAGCCCTCACCTGAAGACCCAACCAGAGGTACTAACGGGGGCAGACAGCTCTGACCTGAAGACCCAACCAGAGGTACTAACGGGGGCAGACAGCCCTCACCTGAAGACCCAACCAGAGGTACTAACGGGGGCAGACAGCCCTGACCTGAAGACCCAACCAGAGGTACTAACGGGGGCAGACAGCTCTGACCTGAAGACCCATCCAGAGGTACTAACGGGGGCAGACAGCCCTCACCTGAAGACCCAACCAGAGGTACTAACGGGGGCAGACAGCCCTGACCTGAAGACCCAACCAGAGGTACTAACGGGGGGCAGACATCCCTGACCTGAAGACCCAACCAGAGGTACTAACAGGGGCAGACAGCCCTGACCTCCATCTCCTAGCAAAGTTTGAAGAGTTCTGGAACCATGTGGAAACAATGCCGCCTGGCGCTCCCATCATGGTCAATAACCATATTGACTTTATTGCCCATTAGCTGCACTCAGGGGCAAGTAGGCAACACTTGGGAGGGCAAGATCCCTGTTCTATGGTATAACTCCACATCCTCGAGTGCTGTTTCCTGGCTTATCCCCCCCTGCCTATCACCACCTATCACTATAAACACTTACTATAGTAGGACATGTACACATGTCCTACTATAGTGTTTATAGTGATAGGTATATAGTAACATTGATTGCTGCCTTTATTGCCATGCGTGTCCTCCCCTGTATCCGAAAAATCCTTTCTAAGAGTGTAAGCGATCTTTCTATGTATCAATCCCTTTCCACAGGACACCCTCCGGAAGCCTACAAATCGTACGTGCAGCATTATAAGAACACTCGGAAATAGAACCATGTTATTTGAGAAATATTATGGTTCTAAGAGGTGATTGAAAGGTTTATTAGGGCATGCTGTGAGTTGTAGTTAGTGAAAGGTTGTATCAGGGCATGCTGGGAGTAAGGGCTGGGTGGTATACCGGTTCATATCAGATACCGTTTTTTTTTTCCCCCCACGGTATGGATTTTTGCCCATAACGCGATACCGGCCGGGCCCCTCCCCCACCCTCTGAATTAATTATAGAGCCCAGCCAGCGGAGCCCTCACCTTTCCCGGACCATGAGCAGGGGGTCCGTAGCAAGTAACAAGCGTGTGCCCAGCTTCCAGTCATGCCCGTACACTCTGGAAACTATATCTATGGTTTTGGAGTATTGACAGTCCTCCAGAACCCTTGAGGCAGTTTCCAGAGTGTAGGGGCATGACTGGAAGCCGGGCACATGCTTGTTACTTGGTGCGTGATGAGCGGAGAATCCTGTAACCGGCGCCCCTCTCCATGTAACGCGCTCCTTCCCCGGCGGTATACTAGAATTCTCCTTCCCTCCATGAAAAGCAGCTGCCGGCCAACATCAGCCAGTAAGACCCGTGAGGAGGCGGGGTGAGTGCGTGAGAGCCGGGGATGACATCTGTAGCTAACACCGGGGGCATTAGGAGAGTGGTAATACCATGATACCGCCATATTTAAAAAAAATACCATGATATTAATTTTAGGTCATACCGCCCAGCACTACTGGGAGTTGTAGTTAGTGAAAGGCTGCACTAGAGTTCTCCTTTATTATTCTTTTATTTTTTCTTATCTCGTTCTCAGTCTCCTCAAGGTCGTGTTCCTAATAAGTTACATTTCCTGTAACTAAAGTTTCTTGCTAAAGAATTTCACTATCTGCTAATTGGCGCTATGGACCCTGGGAAGAAGTACGTAAAATGAAAACAATTATATCACCATTTACTCGTGTCCTCATTTTTATTGGTCAATGTAAATACGTCCTTTGCCATTTTATACTGATGCTTAATGCAATAAAGTAGAGTCTGTTTTCCCTCATATCTTTTTGCATTTCACTTTCTTTTTCCTATGAGGGGAGACAAACCAAGGAGGAACTAAGACACTATATACCAGGGGTATATACTGAGGAGTAGCAGATCCTTTCACAGAGAACTCAACATATCACACACAGAGACCTCTACATCACACACAGAGACCTCTACATCACACACAGAGACCTCTACATCACACACAGAGACCTCTACATCACACACAGAGACCTCTACATCACACACAGAGACCTCTACATCACACACAGAGACCTCTACATCACACACAGAGACCTCTACATCACACACAGAGACCTCTACATCACATCACACACAGAGACCTCTACATCACTCACACAGAGACCTCTACATCACACACAGAGACCTCTACATCACACACAGAGACCTCTACATCACACACAGAGACCTCTACATCACACACAGAGACCTCTACATCACACACAGAGACCTCTACATCACACACAGAGACCTCTACATCACTCACACAGAGACCTCTACATCACACACAGAGACCTCTACATCACACACAGAGACCTCTACATCACACACAGAGACCTCTACATCACACACAGAGACCTCTACATCACACACAGAGACCTCTACATCACACACAGAGACCTCTACATCACACACAGAGACCTCTACATCACACACAGAGACCTCTACATCACACACAGAGACCTCTACATCACACACAGAGACCTCTACATCACACACACACACAGAGACCTCTACATCACATCACACAGAGACCTCTACATCACATCACACAGAGACCTCTACATCACATCACACACACACAGAGACCTCTACATCACACACACACACACAGAGACCTCTACATCACATCACACACACACAGAGACCTCTACATCACACACACACACACAGAGACCTCTACATCACACACACACAGAGACCTCTACATCACACACACACACACAGAGACCTCTACATCACACACACACAGAGAGACCTCTACATCACACACACACAGAGACCTCTACATCATATCACACACAGAGAGACCTCTACATCACACACAGAGACCTCTACATCACACACAGAGACCTCTACATCACACACAGAGACCTCTACATCACACACAGAGACCTCTACATCACACACAGAGACCTCTACATCACACACAGAGACCTCTACATCACACACAGAGACCTCTACATCACATCACACACAGAGACCTCTACATCACTCACACAGAGACCTCTACATCACACACAGAGACCTCTACATCACACACAGAGACCTCTACATCACACACAGAGACCTCTACATCACACACAGAGACCTCTACATCACACACAGAGACCTCTACATCACTCACACAGAGACCTCTACATCACACACAGAGACCTCTACATCACACACAGAGACCTCTACATCACACACAGAGACCTCTACATCACATCACACACAGAGACCTCTACATCACACACAGAGACCTCTACATCACACACAGAGACCTCTACATCACACACAGAGACCTCTACATCACACACAGAGACCTCTACATCACACACAGAGACCTCTACATCACACACAGAGACCTCTACATCACACACAGAGACCTCTACATCACACACAGAGACCTCTACATCACACACAGAGACCTCTACATCACATCACACACAGAGACCTCTACATCACTCACACAGAGACCTCTACATCACACACAGAGACCTCTACATCACACACAGAGACCTCTACATCACACACAGAGACCTCTACATCACACACAGAGACCTCTACATCACACACAGAGACCTCTACATCACACACAGAGACCTCTACATCACTCACACAGAGACCTCTACATCACACACAGAGACCTCTACATCACACACAGAGACCTCTACATCACACACAGAGACCTCTACATCACACACAGAGACCTCTACATCACACACAGAGACCTCTACATCACACACAGAGACCTCTACATCACACACAGAGACCTCTACATCACACACAGAGACCTCTACATCACACACAGAGACCTCTACATCACACACAGAGACCTCTACATCACACACAGAGACCTCTACATCACATCACACACAGAGACCTCTACATCACACACAGAGACCTCTACATCACACACAGAGACCTCTACATCACACACAGAGACCTCTACATCACACACAGAGACCTCTACATCACACACAGAGACCTCTACATCACACACAGAGACCTCTACATCACACACAGAGACCTCTACATCACATCACACACAGAGACCTCTACATCACACACAGAGACCTCTACATCACACACAGAGACCTCTACATCACACACAGAGACCTCTACATCACACACAGAGACCTCTACATCACACACAGAGACCTCTACATCACACACAGAGACCTCTACATCACTCACACAGAGACCTCTACATCACACACAGAGACCTCTACATCACACACAGAGACCTCTACATCACACACAGAGACCTCTACATCACACACAGAGACCTCTACATCACACACAGAGACCTCTACATCACACACAGAGACCTCTACATCACACACAGAGACCTCTACATCACACACAGAGACCTCTACATCACATCACACACAGAGACCTCTACATCACACACAGAGACCTCTACATCACACACAGAGACCTCTACATCACACACAGAGACCTCTACATCACACACAGAGACCTCTACATCACACACAGAGACCTCTACATCACACACAGAGACCTCTACATCACACACAGAGACCTCTACATCACATCACACACAGAGACCTCTACATCACACACAGAGACCTCTACATCACACACAGAGACCTCTACATCACACACAGAGACCTCTACATCACACACAGAGACCTCTACATCACACACAGAGACCTCTACATCACACACACACACAGAGACCTCTACATCACATCACACAGAGACCTCTACATCACATCACACACACACAGAGACCTCTACATCACACACACACACACAGAGACCTCTACATCACACACACACAGAGACCTCTACATCACACACACACACACAGAGACCTCTACATCACACACACACAGAGACCTCTACATCATATCACACACAGAGAGACCTCTACATCACACACAGAGACCTCTACATCACACACAGAGACCTCTACATCACACACAGAGACCTCTACATCACACACAGAGACCTCTACATCACACACAGAGACCTCTACATCACACACAGAGACCTCTACATCACACACAGAGACCTCTACATCACACACAGAGACCTCTACATCACACACAGAGACCTCTACATCACACACACACAGAGACCTCTACATCACACACAGAGACCTCTACATCACATCACACACACACAGAGACCTCTACATCACATCACACACAGAGACCTCTACATCACACACAGAGACCTCTACATCACACACAGAGACCTCTACATCACACACAGAGACCTCTACATCACACACAGAGACCTCTACATCACACACAGACCTCTACATCACACACAGAGACCTCTACATCACACACACAGAGACCTCTACATCACACACAGAGACCTCTACATCACTCACAGAGACCTCTACATCACACACAGAGACCTCTACATCACACACAGAGACCTCTACATCACACACACACACACACAGAGACCTCTACATCACACACACAGAGACCTCTACATCACACACAGAGACCTCTACATCACACACAGAGACCTCTACATCACACACAGAGACCTCTACATCACACACAGAGACCTCTACATCACACACAGAGACCTCTACATCACACACAGAGACCTCTACATCACATCACACACACAGAGAGACCTCTACATCACACACAGAGACCTCTACATCACATCACACACAGAGACCTCTACATCACACACAGAGAGACCTCTACATCACACACACACACAGAGACCTCTACATCACACACACAGAGACCTCTACATCACACACACAGAGACCTCTACATCACATCACACACACAGAGACCTCTACATCACACACACACAGAGACCTCTACATCACACACAGAGACCTCTACATCACTCACAGAGACCTCTACATCACACACAGAGACCTCTACATCACTCACAGAGACCTCTACATCACACACAGAGACCTCTACATCACACACAGAGACCTCTACATCACACACAGAGACCTCTACATCACACACAGAGACCTCTACATCACACACAGAGACCTCTACATCACACACAGAGACCTCTACATCACACACAGAGAC
>NW_026608478.1:60000-67200 GCF_029499605.1 Hyla sarda
ACATCTACATCACACACACAGAGACCTCTACATCACACACACACACACACACAGACCTCTACATCACACACACATAGAGAGACCTCTACATCACACACACAGAGACCTCTACATCACACACACACAGAGACCTCTACATCACACACACACAGAGACCTCTACATCACATCACACACAGAGACCTCTACATCACATCACACACACAGAGAGACCTCTACATCACATCACACACACACAGAGACCTCTACATCACATCACACACACAGAGACCTCTACATCACACACACACACACACACACACAGACCTCTACATCACACACACATAGAGAGACCTCTACATCACACACACATAGAGAGACCTCTACATCACATCACACACAGAGAACTCTACATCACACACAGAGACCTCTACATCACACACACAGAGACCTCTACATCACACACACAGAGACCTCTACATCACACACACACACAGAGACCTCTACATCACACACACACACACAGAGACCTCTACACACACACACACACACACACACAGAGACCTCTACATCACTCACACAGAGACCTCTACATCACACACACAGAGACC
This sequence comes from Hyla sarda, assembly GCF_029499605.1. Taxonomy (NCBI): domain Eukaryota; kingdom Metazoa; phylum Chordata; class Amphibia; order Anura; family Hylidae; genus Hyla; species Hyla sarda. The sequence goes on from NW_026608478.1 coordinate 60,590, forward strand.
TCTACATCACACACACACACACAGAGACCTCTACATCACACACACACACACACACAGACCTCTACACACACACACACACAGAGACCTCTACATCACACACAGAGACCTCTACATCACACACAGAGACCTCTACATCACACACACACACACATACACACACACACACACACAGACCTCTACATCACACACACACACACAGAGACCTCTACATCACATCACACACACAGAGACCTCTACATCACATCACACACAGAGACCTCTACATCACACACACACACACAGAGACCTCTACATCACACACACACACACACACACACACACACACACACAGAGACCTCTACATCACATCACACAGAGACCTCTACATCACATCACACAGAGACCTCTACATCACTCAAACAGAGACCTCTACATCACACACACACACACACACACAGAGACCTCTACATCACACACACAGAGACCTCTACATCACACACAGAGACCTCTACATCACACACAGAGACCTCTACATCACACACAGAGACCTCTACATCACATCACACACAGAGACCTCTACATCACATCACACACAGAGACCTCTACATCACACACACACACACACACACAGACCTCTACATCACACACACACACACACACACACACACACACACAGACCTCTACATCAAGACCTCTACATCACACACACATAGAGAGACCTCTACATCACATCACACACAGAGACCTCTACATCACACACACACAGAGACCTCTACATCACACACACACACAGAGACCTCTACATCACATCACACACAGAGAACTCTACATCACATCACACACACAGAGAGACCTCTACATCACACACAGAGACCTCTACATCACACACACACACACACACACAGAGAGACCTCTACATCACACACACAGAGACCTCTACATCACATTACACACAGAGACCTCTACATCACATCACACACACAGAGACCTCTACATCACATCACACACAGAGACCTCTACATCACATCACACACACAGAGACCTCTACATCACACACACACACAGAGACCTCTACATCACATCACACACACAGAGACCTCTACATCACATCACAGACACAGAGACCTCTACATCACACACACACACACAGAACTCTACATCACACACACACACAGAGACCTCTACATCACACACACATAGAGAGACCTCTACATCACACACACAGAGACCTCTACATCACATCACACACACAGAGACCTCTACATCACATCACACACAGAGACCTCTACATCACATCACACACACACACACACACACATAGAGAGACCTCTACATCACATCACACAGAGACCTCTACATCACATCACACACACAGAGACCTCTACATCACACACACACACAGAGACCTCTACATCACATCACACACACAGAGACCTCTACATCACATCACACACAGAGACCTCTACATCACATCACACACACACACACACACACACACACATAGAGAGACCTCTACATCACATCACACACAGAGACCTCTACATCACATCACACACAGAGACCTCTACATCACACACACACACAGAGACCTCTACATCACATCACACACAGAGACCTCTACATCACACACACACACACACAGAACTCTACATCACACAAACACACACACAGAGACCTCTACATCACACACACACACAGAGACCTCTACATCACACACACACAGAGAGACCTCTACATCACACACACAGAGAGAGACCTCTACATCACATCACACACACACACACACACACACACACACACACACAGAGAGACCTCTACATCACACACACACAGAGAGACCTCTACATCACATCACACACAGAGAGACCTCTACATCACATCACACACAGAGAGACCTCTACATCACACACACACACAGAGACCTCTACATCACATCACATACACACAGAGACCTCTACATCACACACACACAGAGAGACCTCTACATCACACACACACAGAGAGACCTCTACATCACATCACACACAGAGAGACCTCTACATCACACACACACAGAGAGACCTCTACATCACATCACACACAGAGAGACCTCTACATCACACACACACACAGAGACCTCTACATCACATCACACACACACACACAGAGACCTCTACATCACACACACACACACAGAGAGACCTCTACATCACACACACACAGAGACCTCTACATCACACACACACAGAGACCTCTACATCACATCACACACACACAGACCTCTACATCACTCACACACACAGAGAACTCTACATCACTCACACACAGAGACCTCTACATCACATCACACACAGAGACCTCTACATCACACACACACACAGAGACCTCTACATCACACACACACACAGAGACCTCTACATCACATCACACACAGAGACCTCTACATCACATCACACACAGAGACCTCTACATCACACACACAGAGACCTCTACATCACACACACACACACACACACAGAACTCTACATCACACAAACACACACACACACAGAGACCTCTACATCACACACACACACACAGAGACCTCTACATCACATCACACACACACAGACCTCTACATCACATCACACACAGAGACCTCTACATCACATCACACACACAGAGACCTCTACATCACACACACACACAGAGACCTCTACATCACATCACACACACAGAGACCTCTACATCACATCACAGACACAGAGACCTCTACATCACACACACACACACAGAACTCTACATCACACACACACACAGAGACCTCTACATCACACACACATAGAGAGACCTCTACATCACACACACAGAGACCTCTACATCACATCACACACACAGAGACCTCTACATCACATCACACACAGAGACCTCTACATCACATCACACACACACACACACACACATAGAGAGACCTCTACATCACATCACACAGAGACCTCTACATCACATCACACACACAGAGACCTCTACATCACACACACACACAGAGACCTCTACATCACACACACAGAGACCTCTACATCACATCACACACACAGAGACCTCTACATCACATCACACACAGAGACCTCTACATCACATCACACACACACACACACACACACACACATAGAGAGACCTCTACATCACATCACACACAGAGACCTCTACATCACATCACACACAGAGACCTCTACATCACACACACACACAGAGACCTCTACATCACATCACACACAGAGACCTCTACATCACACACACACACACACAGAACTCTACATCACACAAACACACACACAGAGACCTCTACATCACACACACACACAGAGACCTCTACATCACACACACACAGAGAGACCTCTACATCACACACACAGAGAGAGACCTCTACATCACATCACACACACACACACACACACACACACACAGAGAGACCTCTACATCACACACACACAGAGAGACCTCTACATCACATCACACACAGAGAGACCTCTACATCACATCACACACAGAGAGACCTCTACATCACACACACACACAGAGACCTCTACATCACATCACATACACACAGAGACCTCTACATCACACACACACAGAGAGACCTCTACATCACACACACACAGAGAGACCTCTACATCACATCACACACAGAGAGACCTCTACATCACACACACACAGAGAGACCTCTACATCACATCACACACAGAGAGACCTCTACATCACACACACACACAGAGACCTCTACATCACATCACACACACACACACAGAGACCTCTACATCACACACACACACACAGAGAGACCTCTACATCACACACACACAGAGACCTCTACATCACACACACACAGAGACCTCTACATCACATCACACACACACAGAGACCTCTACATCACACACACACACAGAGACCTCTACATCACACACACACAGAGACCTCTACATCACATCACACACACACAGAGACCTCTACATCACACACACACAGAGACCTCTACATCACTCACACACACAGAGACCTCTACATCACATCACACACACACACAGAGAACTCTACATCACTCACACACAGAGACCTCTACATCACATCACACACAGAGACCTCTACATCACACACACACACAGAGACCTCTACATCACACACACACACAGAGACCTCTACATCACATCACACACAGAGACCTCTACATCACATCACACACAGAGACCTCTACATCACACACACAGAGACCTCTACATCACACACACACACACACACACAGAACTCTACATCACACAAACACACACACACACAGAGACCTCTACATCACACACACACACACAGAGACCTCTACATCACACACACAGAGAGAACTCTACATCACACACACACAGAGACCTCTACATCACACACACACAGAGACCTCTACATCACACACACACACACAGACCTCTACATCACACACACACACACAGACCTCTACATCACACACACATAGAGAGACCTCTACATCACACACACACACACAGACCTCTACATCACACACACATAGAGAGACCTCTACATCACACACACAGAGACCTCTACATCACACACACAAACAGAGACCTCTACATCACACACACAAACAGAGACCTCTACATCACACACACACAGAGACCTCTACATCACACACACACACACACACAGAACTCTACATCACACACACAGAGACCTCTACATCACATCACATACACACAGAGACCTCTACATCACACACACACATAGAGAGACCTCTACATCACACACACACAGAGACCTCTACATCACACACACACACACAGAGACCTCTACATCACACACACAAACAGAGACCTCTACATCACACACACACAGAGACCTCTACATCACACACACATAGAGACCTCTACATCACACACACAGAGACCTCTACATCACACACACACAGACCTCTACATCACACACACAGAGAGACCTCTACATCACATCACACACAGAGACCTCTACATCACATCACATCACACACAGAGACCTCTACATCACACCACACACACACACACACAGAGACCTCTACATCACACACACACAGAGACCTCTACATCACACACACACAGAGACCTCTACATCACATCACACACAGAGACCTCTACATCACATCACACACACAGAGACCTCTACATCACACACACACAGAGACCTCTACATCACATCACACACACAGAGACCTCTACATCACACACACATAGAGAGACCTCTACATCACATCACACACAGAGACCTCTACATCACATCACACACAGAGACCTCTACATCACACACAGAGAGACCTCTACATCACACACAGAGACCTCTACATCACACACACACACACACAGACCTCTACATCCCTCACACACACACACAGAGACCTCTACATCACACACACACAGAGACCTCTACATCACACACACACAGAGACCTCTACATCACTCACACACAGAGACCTCTACATCACTCACACACACAGAGACCTCTACATCACATCACACACAGAGAGACCTCTACATCACACACACACAGAGACCTCTACATCACTCACACACACACAGAGACCTCTACATCACACACACACACAGAGACCTCTACATCACACACACACACACAGAGACCTCTACATCACATCACACACACACACACAGAGACCTCTACATCACATCACACACATAGAGACCTCTACATCACACACACAGAGACCTCTACATCACATCACACACACAGAGACCTCTACATCACATCACACACACAGAGAACTCTACATCACATCACATCACACACACACACACAGAGACCTCTACATCACACACACACACACACACACAGAGAGACCTCTACATCACATCACACACAGAGACCTCTACATCACACACACACAGAGACCTCTACATCACTCACACACACACAGAGAGACCTCTACATCACTCACACACACACACAGAGACCTCTACATCACACACACAGAGACCTCTACATCACATCACACACAGAGACCTCTACATCACACACACAGAGACCTCTACATCACATCACACACACACACAGAGACCTCTACATCACACACACAGAGACCTCTACATCACATCACACACAGAGACCTCTACATCACACACACAGAGACCTCTACATCACATCACACACAGAGACCTCTACATCACATCACACACACAGAGACCTCTACATCACACACACACACACAGAGAGACCTCTACATCACACACAGAGACCTCTACATCACATCACACACAGAGACCTCTACATCACACACACAGAGACCTCTACATCACATCACACACAGAGACCTCTACAACACATCACACACACAGAGACCTCTACATCACACACACACACACACAGAGACCTCTACATCACACACACACACAGAGACCTCTACATCACACACACAGAGACCTCTACATCACACACACAGAGACCTCTACATCACACACACACACAGAGAACTCTACATCACACACACATAGAGACCTCTACATCACATCACACACAGAGACCTCTACATCACACACACACAGAGACCTCTACATCACACACACAGAGAGACCTCTACATCACATCACACACAGAGAGACCTCTACATCACACACAGAGACCTCTACATCACA
>NW_026608479.1:0-67196 GCF_029499605.1 Hyla sarda
ATATCCTCTTATACCGCACCACCCTATACCTGGTACTGTACCCCCAACATATCCTCTTATACCGCACCCCTATACCATGTACTGTACCCCCCAACATATCCTCTTATACCGCACCCCTATACCTGGTACTGTACCCCCAACATATCCTCTTATACCGCACCCCTATACCATGTACTGTACCCCCAACATATCCTCTTATACCGCACCCCTATACCATGTACTGTACCCCCAACATATCCTCTTATACCGCACCCCTATACCTTCTACTGTACCCCCAACATATCCTCTTATACCGCACCCCTATACCATGTACTGTACCCCCAACATATCCTCTTATACCGCACCCCTATACCATGTACTGTACCCCCAACATATCCTCTTATATCGCACCCCTATACCATGTACTGTACCCCCCAACATATCCTCTTATACCGCACCCCCATACCATGTACTGTACCCCCCAACATATCCTCTTATACCGCACCCCTATACCTGGTACTGTACCCCCCAACATATCCTCTTATACCGCACCCCTATACCTTGTACTGTACCCCCCAACATATCCTCTTACACCACACCCCTATACCATGTACTGTACCCCCCAACATATCCTCTTATACCGCACCCCTATACCATGTACTGTACCCCCCAACATATCCTCTTATACCGCACCCCTATACCTGGTACTGTACCCCCAACATATCCTCTTATACCGCACCCCTATACCTTGTACTGTACCCCCCAACATATCCTCTTATACCTCACCCCTATACCATGTACTGTACCCCCCAACATATCCTCTTATACCGCACCCCTATACCTGGTACTGTACCCTACAACATATCCTCGTATACCTCACCCCTATACCATGTACTGTACCCCCCAACATATCCTCTTATACCGCACCTCTATACCTGGTACTGTACCCCCCCAACATATCCTCTTATACCGCACCCCTATACCATGTACTGTACCCCAACATATCCTCTTATACCTCACCCCTATACCATGTACTGTACCCCCAACATATCCTCTTATACCTCACCCCTATACCTTGTACTGTACCCCCCAACATATCCTCTTATACCGCACCCCTATACCATGTACTGTACCCCCCAACATATCCTCTTATACCGCACCCCTATACCATGTACTGTACCCCCCAACATATCCTCTTATACCGCACCCCTATACCATGTACTGTACCCCCCAACATATCCTCTTATACCGCACCCCTATACCATGTACTGTACCCCCCAACACATATCCTCTTATACCGCACCCCTATACCATGTACTGTACCCCCCCAACATATCATCTTATACCGCACCCCTATACCATGTACTGTACCCCCCAACATATCCTCTTATACCGCACCCCTATATCTCGTACTGTACCCCCCAACATATCCTCTTATACCGCACCCCTATACCATGTACTGTACCCCCCAACATATCCTCTTATACCGCACCCCTATACCATGTACTGTACCCCCAACATATCCTCTTATACCGCACCCCTATACCATGTACTGTACCCCCCAACATATCCTCTTATACCGCACCCCTATACCATGTACTGTACCCCCCAACATATCCTCTTATACCGCACCCCTATATCTGGTACTGTACCCCCATCATATCCTCTTATACCGCACCCCTATACCATGTACTGTACCCCCCAACATATCCTCTTATACCAGCACCCCTATACCATGTACTGTACCCCCAACATATCCTCTTATACCGCACCCCCTATACCATGTACTGTACCCCCCAACATATCCTCTTATACCGCACCCCTATACCATGTACTGTACCCCCCAACATATCCTCTTATACCGCACCCCTATACCTTGTACTGTACCCCCAACATATCCTCTTATACCGCACCCCTATACCATGTACTGTACCCCCCAACATATCCTCTTATACCGCACCCCTATACCATGTACTGTACCCCCCAACATATCCTCTTATACCGCACCCCTATACCATGTACTGTACCCCCCAACATATCCTCTTATACCGCACCCCTATACCATGTACTGTACCCCCCAACATATCCTCTTATACCGCACCCCTATACCATGTACTGTACCCCCCAACATATCCTCTTATACCGCACCCCTATACCATGTACTGTACCCCCCAACACATCCTCTTATAACCGCACCCCTATACCTGGTACTGTACCCCCCAACATATCCTCTTATACCGCACCCCTATACCATGTACTGTACCCCCCCAACATATCCTCTTATACCGCACCCCTATATCTGGTACTGTACCCCCCAACATATCCTCTTATACCGCACCCCTATACCATGTACTGTACCCCCCCAACATATCCTCTTATACCGCACCCCTATACCATGTACTGTACCCCCAACATATCCTCTTATACCGCACCCCTATACCATGTACTGTACCCCCCAACATATCCTCTTATACCGCACCCACTATACCATGTACTGTACCCCCCAACATATCCTCTTATACCGCACCCCTATACCTGGTACTGTACCCCCATCATATCCTCTTATACCGCACCCCTATACCATGTACTGTACCCCCCAACATATCCTCTTATACCGCACCCCTATACCATGTACTGTACCCCCCAACATATCCTCTTAAATCGTACCCCTATACCATGTACTGTACCCCCCAACATATCCTCTTATACCGCACCCCTATACCATGTACTGTACCCCCCCAACATATCCTCTTATACCGGCACCCCTATACCATGTACTGTACCCCCCAACATATCCTCTTATACTGCACCCCTATACCTTGTACTGTACCCCCAACATATCCTCTTATACCGCACCCCTATACCATGTACTGTACCCCCCAACATATCCTCTTATACCGCACCCCTATACCATGTACTGTACCCCCCAACATATCCTCTTATACCGCACCCCTATACCATGTACTGTACCCCCCAACATATCCTCTTATACCGCACCCCTATACCAATGTACTGTACCCCCAACATGTCCTCTTATACCGCACCCCTATACCATGTACTGTACCCCCCAACATATCCTCTTATACCGCACCCCTATACCATGTACTGTACCCCCCAACACATCCTCTTATACCGCACCCCTATACCATGTACTGTACCCCCCAACATATCCTCTTATACCGCACCCCTATACCTTGTACTGTACCCCCCAACATATATTCTTATACCGCACTGCCTATACCATGTACTGTACCCCCAAACATATCCTCTTATACCGCACCCTATACCATGTACTGTACCCCCCAACATATCCTCTTATACCGCACCCCTATATCTGGTACTGTACCCCCAAACATATCCTCTTATACCGCACCCCTATACCATGTACTGTACCCCCCCAACATATCCTCTTATACCGCACCCCTATACCATGTACTGTACCCCCCAACATATCCTCTTATACCACACCCCTATACCATGTACTGTACCCCCAACATATCCTCTTATACCGCACCCCTATACCTGGTACTGTACCCCCCAACCTATCCTCTTATACTGCACCCCTATACCATGTACTGTACCCCAACATATCCTCTTATACCGCACCCCTATACCATGTACTCTACCCCCCAACATATCATCTTATACGCACCCCTATACCATGTACTGTACCCCCCAACATATCCTCTTATACCGCACAATATATACCATGTACTGTACCCCCCAACATATCCTCTTATACCGCACCCCTATACCTGGTACTGTACCCCCCAACATATCCTCTTATACCGCACCCCTATACCATATACTGTACCCCCCAACATATCCTCTTATACCGCACAACTATACCTGGTATTGTACCCCCCAACATATCCTCTTATACCGCACCCCTATACCTGGTACTGTACCCCCAACATATCCTCTTATACCGCACCCCTATACCATGTACTGTACCCCCCAACATATCCTCTTATACCGCACCCCTATACCATGTACTGTACCCCCCAACATATCCTCTTATACCGCACCCCTATACCATGTACTGTACCCCCCAACATATCCTCTTATACCGCACCCCTATACCATGTACTGTACCCCCCAACATATCCTCTTATACCGCACCCCTATACCATGTACTGTACCCCCCAACATATCCTCTTATACCGCACCCCTATACCATGTACTGTACCCCCCAACATATCCTCTTATACCGCACCCCTATACCATGTACTGTACCACCCAACATATCCTCTTATACCGCACCCCTATACCATGTACTGTACCCCCCAACATATCCTCTTATACCGCACCCCTATACCATGTACTGTACCCCCCAACATATCCTCTTATACCGCACCCCTATACCATAGTACTGTACCCCCCAACATATCCTCTTATACCGCACCCCTATACCTGGTACTGTACCCCCCAACATATCCTCTTATACCGCACCCCTATACCTTGTACTGTACCCCCCATCATATCCTCTTATACCGCACCCCTATACCTGGTACTGTACCCCCCAACATATCCTCTTATACCGCACCCCTATACCATGTACTGTACCCCCAAACATATCCTCTTATACCGCACCCCTATACCTTGTACTGTACCCCCAACATATCCTCTTATACCATACCCCTATACCATGTACTGTACCCCCCAACATATCCTCTTATACCGCACCCCTATGCCATGTACTGTACCCCCCAACATATCCTCTTATACCGCACCCCTATACCTGGTACTGTACCCCCAACATATCCTCTTATACCGCACCCCTATACCATGTACTGTACCCCCCAACATATCCTCTTATACCGCACCCTATACCTGGTACTGTACCCCCAACATATCCTCTTATACCGCACCCCTATACCATGTACTGTACCCCCAACATATCCTCTTATACCGCACCCCTATACCATGTACTGTACCCCCCAACATATCCTCTTATACCGCACCCCTATACCATGTACTGTACCCCCCAACATATCCTCTTATACCGCACCCCTATGCCATGTACTGTACCCCCCAACATATCCTCTTATACCACACCCCTATACCATGTACTGTACCCCCCAACATATCCTCTTATACCGCACCCCTATACCATGTACTGTACCCCCCAACATATCCTCTTATACCGCACCCCTATACCGTGTTCTGCACCCCCCAACATATCCTCTTATACCGCACCTCTATACCTGGTACTGTACCCCCCAACATATCCTCTTATACCGCACCCCTATACCATGTACTGTACCCCAACATATCCTCTTATACCTCACCCCTATACCATGTACTGTACCCCAACATATCCTCTTATACCTCACCCCTATACCATGTACTGTACCCCCGAACATATCCTCTTATACCGCACCTCTATACCTTGTACTGTACCCCCCAACATATCCTCTTCTACCGCACCCCTATACCATGTACTGTACCCCCCAACATATCCTCTTATACCGCACCCCTATACCATGTACTGGACTCCCCAACATATCCTCTTATACCGCACCCCTATACCATGTACTGTACCCCCCAACATTATCCTCTCTATACCGCACCCCTATACCTGGTACTGTACCCCTCAACATATCCTCTTATGCCTCACCCCTATACCTTGTACTGTACCCCCCAACATATCCTCTTATACCGCACCCCTATACCATGTACTGTACCCCCCAACATATCCTCTTATACCGCACCCCTATACCATGTACTGTACCCCCCAACATATCCTCTTATACCGCACCCCTATACCATGTACTGTACCCCCCAACATATCCTCTTATACCGCACCCCTATACCATGTACTGTACCCCCCAACATATCCTCTTATACCGCACCCCTATACCATGTACTGTACCCCCCAACACATCCTCTTATACCGCACCCCTATACCATGTACTGTACCCCCCCAACATATCATCTTATACCGCACCCCTATATCCTGGTACTGTACCCCCCAACATATCCTCTTATACCGCACCCCTATACCATGTACTGTACCCCCCCAACATATCCTCTTATACCGCACCCCTATACCATGTACTGTACCCCCCAACATATCCTCTTATACCGCACCCCTATACCATGTACTGTACCCCCCAACATATCCTCTTATACCGCACCCCTATACCATGTACTGTACCCCCCAACATATCCTCTTATACCGCACCCCTATACCATGTACTGTACCCCCCAACATATCCTCTTATACCGCACCCCTATACCATGTACTGTACCCCCCAACATATCCTCTTATACCGCACCCCTATACCATGTACTGTACCCCCAACATATCCTCTTATACCGCACCCCTATACCATGTACTGTACCCCCCAACATATCCTCTTATACCGCACCCCTATACCTGGTACTGTACCCCCCAACATATCCTCTTATACCGCACCCCTATACCATGTACTGTACCCCCCAACATATCCTCTTAAACCGTACCCCTATACCATGTACTGTACCCCCCAACATATCCTCTTATACCGCACCCCTATACCATGTACTGTACCCCCCAACATATCCTCTTATACCGCACCCCTATACCATGTACTGTACCCCCCCAACATATCCTCTTATACCGCACCCCTATACCTTGTACTGTACCCCAACATATCCTCTTATACCGCACCCCTATACCATGTACTGTACCCCCAACATATCCTCTTATACCGCATCCCTATACCATGTACTGTACCCCCCAACATATCCTCTTATACCGCACCCCCTATACCATGTACTGTACCCCCCAACATATCCTCTTATACCGCACCCCTATACCATGTACTGTACCCCCCAACATATCCTCTTATACCGCACCCCCTATACCTTGTACTGTACCCCCCAACATATCCTCTTATACCACACCCCTATACCATGTACTGTACCCCCCAACATATCCTCTTATACCACACCCCTATACCATGTACTGTACCCCCCAACATATCCTCTTATACCGCACCCCTATACCTGGTACTGTACCCCCCCAACATATCCTCTTATACCGCACCCCTATACCATGTACTGTACCCCCCAACACATCATCTTATACTGCACCCCTATACCATGTACTGTACCCCCCAACATATCCTCTTATACCGCACCCCTATATCTGGTACTGTACCCCCCAACATATCCTCTTATACCGCACCCCTATACCATGTACTGTACCCCCCCAACATATCCTCTTATACCACACCCCTATACCATGTACTGTACCCCCCAACATATCTTCTTATACCACACCCCTATACCATGTACTGTACCCCCCAACATATCCTCTTATACCGCACCCCTATACCTTGTACTGTACCCCCCAACATATCCTCTTATACCGCACCCCTATACCATGTACTGTACCCCCAATATATCCTCTTATACCGCACCCCTATACCATGTACTGGACCCCCCCAACATATCCTCTTATACCGCACCCCTATACCTGTTACTGTACCCCCCAACATATCCTCTTATACCGCACCCCTATACCATGTACTGGACCCCCCAACATATCCTCTTATGCCGCACCCCTATACCTTGTACTGTACCCCCAACATATCCTCTTATACCGCACCCCTATACCATGTACTGTACCCCCCAACATATCCTCTTATACCGCACCCCTATACCTGGTACTGTACCCCCCAACATATCCTCTTATACCGCACCCCTATACCTTGTACTGTACCCCCCATCATATCCTCTTATACCGCACCCCTATACCTGGTACTGTACCCCCCAACATATCCTCTTACACCGCACCCCCTATACCATGTACTGTACCCCCAAACATATCCTCTTATACCGCACCCCTATACCTTGTACTGTACCCCCCAACATATCCTCTTATACCATACCCCTATACCATGTACTGTACCCCCAACATATCCTCTTATACCGCACCCCTATGCCATGTACTGTACCCCCCAACATATCCTCTTATACCGCACCCCTATACCTGGTACTGTACCCCCAACATATCCTCTTATACCGCACCCCTATACCATGTACTGTACCCCCCAACATATCCTCTTATACCGCACCCTTATACCTGGTACTGTACCCCCAACATATACTCTTATATCGCACCCCTATACCATGTACTGTACCCCCCAACATATCCTCTTATACCGCACCCCTATACCATGTACTGTACCCCCCAACATATCCTCTTATACCGCACCCCTATACCATGTACTGTACCCCCCAACATATCCTCTTATACCGCACCCCCTATACCATGTACTGTACCCCCCAACATATCCTCTTATACCGCACCCCTATACCATGTACTGTACCCCCAACATATCCTCTTATACCGCACCCCTATACCTGGTACTGTACCCCCCAACATATCCTCTTATACCGCACCCCTATACCATGTACTGTACCCCCCAACATATCCTCTTAAACCGTACCCCTATACCATGTACTGTACCCCCCAACATATCCTCTTATACCGCACCCCTATACCATGTACTGTACCCCCCAACATATCCTCTTATACCGCACCCCTATACCATGTACTGTACCCCCCAACATATCCTCTTATACCGCACCCCTATACCTTGTACTGTACCCCCCAACATATCCTCTTATACCGCACCCCTATACCATGGTACTGTACCCCCCAACATATCCTCTTATACCGCATCCCTATACCATGTACTGTACCCCCCAACATATCCTCTTATACCGCACCCCTATACCATGTACTGTACCCCCAACATATCCTCTTATACCGCACCCCTATACCATGTACTGTACCCCCCAACATATCCTCTTATACCGCACCCCTATACCTTGTACTGTACCCCCCAACATATCCTCTTATACCACACCCCTATACCATGTACTGTACCCCCCAACATATCCTCTTATACCACACCCCTATACCATGTACTGTACCCCCCAACATATCCTCTTATACCGCACCCCTATACCTGGTACTGTACCCCCCCAACATATCCTCTTATACCGCACCCCTATACCATGTACTGTACCCCCCAACACATCATCTTATACCTGCACCCCTATACCATGTACTGTACCCCCCAACATATCCTCTTATACCGCACCCCTATATCTGGTACTGTACCCCCCAACATATCCTCTTATACCGCACCCCTATACCATGTACTGTACCCCCCCAACATATCCTCTTATACCACACCCCTATACCATGTACTGTACCCCCCAACATATCTTCTTATACCACACCCCTATACCATGTACTGTACCCCCCAACATATCCTCTTATACCGCACCCCTATACCTTGTACTGTACCCCCCAACATATCCTCTTATACCGCACCCCTATACCATGTACTGTACCCCCAATATATCCTCTTATACCGCACCCCTATACCATGTACTGGACCCCCCAACATATCCTCTTATACCGCACCCCTATACCTGGTACTGTACCCCCCAACATATCCTCTTATACCGCACCCCTATACCATGTACTGGACCCCCCAACATATCCTCTTATGCCGCACCCCTATACCTTGTACTGTACCCCCAACATATCCTCTTATACCGCACCCCCTATACCATGTACTGTACCCCCCCAACATATCCTCTTATACCGCACCCCTATACCTGGTACTGTACCCCCCAACATATCCTCTTATACCGCACCCCTATACCTTGTACTGTACCCCCCATCATATCCTCTTATACCGCACCCCTATACCTGGTACTGTACCCCCCAACATATCCTCTTACACCGCACCCCTATACCATGTACTGTACCCCAAACATATCCTCTTATACCGCACCCCTATACCTTGTACTGTACCCCCCAACATATCCTCTTATACCATACCCCTATACCATGTACTGTACCCCCCAACATATCCTCTTATACCGCACCCCTATGCCATGTACTGTACCCCCCAACATATCCTCTTATACCGCACCCCTATACCTGGTACTGTACCCCCCAACATATCCTCTTATACCGCACCCCTATACCATGTACTGTACCCCCCAACATATCCTCTTATACCGCACCCTTATACCTGGTACTGTACCCCCAACATATACTCTTATACCGCACCCCTATACCATGTACTGTACCCCCAACATATCCTCTTATACCGCACCCCTATACCATGTACTGTACCCCCCAACATATCCTCTTATACCGCACCCCTATACCATGTACTGTACCCCCCAACATATCCTCTTATACCGCACCCCTATACCATGTACTGTACCCCAACATATCCTCTTATACCGCACCCCTATACCATGTACTGTACCCCCCAACATATCCTCTTATACCGCACCCCTATACCTGGTACTGTACCCCCCAACATATCCTCTTATACCGCACCCCTATACCATGTACTGTACCCCCCAACATATCCTCTTAAACCGTACCCCTATACCATGTACTGTACCCCCCAACATATCCTCTTATACCGCACCCTATACCATGTACTGTACCCCCCAACATATCCTCTATACCGCACCCCTATACCATGTACTGTACCCCCCAACATATCCTCTTATACCGCACCCCTATACCTTGTACTGTACCCCAACATATCCTCTTATACCGCACCCCTATACCATGTACTGTACCCCCCAACATATCCTCTTATACCGCATCCCTATACCATGTACTGTACCCCCCAACATATCCTCTTATACCGCACCCCTATACCATGTACTGTACCCCCAACATATCCTCTTATACCGCACCCCCTATACCATGTACTGTACCCCCCAACATATCCTCTTATACCGCACCCCTATACCTTGTACTGTACCCCCCAACATATCCTCTTATACCACACCCCTATACCATGTACTGTACCCCCCAACATATCCTCTTATACCACACCCCTATACCATGTACTGTACCCCCCAACATATCCTCTTATACCGCACCCCTATACCTGGTACTGTACCCCCCCAACATATCCTCTTATACCGCACCCCTATACCATGTACTGTACCCCCCAACACATCATCTTATACTGCACCCCTATACCATGTACTGTACCCCCCAACATATCCTCTTATACCGCACCCCTATATCTGGTACTGTACCCCCCAACATATCCTCTTATACCGCACCCCTATACCATGTACTGTACCCCCCCAACATATCCTCTTATACCACACCCCTATACCATGTACTGTACCCCCCAACATATCTTCTTATACCACACCCCTATACCATGTACTGTACCCCCCAACATATCCTCTTATACCGCACCCCTATACCTTGTACTGTACCCCCCAACATATCCTCTTATACCGCACCCCTATACCATGTACTGTACCCCCAATATATCCTCTTATACCGCACCCCTATACCATGTACTGGACCCCCAACATATCCTCTTATACCGCACCCCTATACCTGGTACTGTACCCCCAACATATCCTCTTATACCGCACCCCTATACCATGTACTGGACCCCCCAACATATCCTCTTATGCCGCACCCCTATACCTTGTACTGTACCCCCAACATATCCTCTTATACCGCACCCCTTATACCATGTACTGTACCCCCCAACATATCCTCTTATACCGCACCCCTATACCTGGTACTGTACCCCCCAACATATCCTCTTATACCGCACCCCTATACCTTGTACTGTACCCCCATCATATCCTCTTATACCGCACCCCTATACCTGGTACTGTACCCCCCAACATATCCTCTTATTCCGCACCCCTATACCATGTACTGTACCCCCAAACATATCCTCTTATACCGCACCCCTATACCTTGTACTGTACCCCCCAACATATCCTCTTATACCATACCCCTATACCATGTACTGTACCCCCCAACATATCCTCTTATACCGCACCCCTATGCCATGTACTGTACCCCCCAACATATCCTCTTATACCGCACCCCTATACCTGGTACTGTACCCCCAACATATCCTCTTATACCGCACCCCTATACCATGTACTGTACCCCCCAACATATCCTCTTATACCGCACCCTTATACCTGGTACTGTACCCCCCAACATATACTCTTATACCGCACCCCTATACCATGTACTGTACCCCCAACATATCCTCTTATACCGCACCCCTATACCATGTACTGTACCCCCCAACATATCCTCTTATACCGCACCCCTATACCATGTACTGTACCCCCCAACATATCCTCTTATACCGCACCCCTATACCATGTACTGTACCCCCCAACATATCCTCTTATACCGCACCCCTATACCATGTACTGTACCCCCCAACATATCCTCTTATACCGCACCCCTATACCATGTACTGTACCCCCCAACATATCCTCTTATACCGCACCCCTATACCGTGTTCTGCACCCCCAACATATCCTCTTATACCGCACCTCTATACCTGGTACTGTACCCCCCAACATATCCTCTTATACCGCACCCCTATACCATGTACTGTACCCCCAACATATCCTCTTATACCTCACCCCTATACCATGTACTGTACCCCCAACATATCCTCTTATACCTCACCCCTATACCATGTACTGTACCCCCGAACATATCCTCTTATACCGCACCTCTATACCTTGTACTGTACCCCCCAACATATCCTCTTCTACCGCACCCCTATACCATGTACTGTACCCCCCAACATATCCTCTTATACCGCACCCCTATACCATGTACTGGACTCCCCAACATATCCTCTTATACCGCACCCCTATACCATGTACTGTACCCCCCAACATATCCTCTTATACCGCACCCCTATACCTGGTACTGTACCCCTCAACATATCCTCTTATGCCTCACCCCTATACCTTGTACTGTACCCCCCAACATATCCTCTTATACCGCACCCCTATACCTTGTACTGTACCCCCCAACATATCCTCTTATACCGCACCCCTATACCATGTACTGTACCCCCCAACATATCCTCTTATACCGCACCCCTATACCATGTACTGTACCCCCCCCAACATATCCTCTTATACCGCACCCCTATACCATGTACTGTACCCCCCAACATATCCTCTTATACCGCACCCCTATACCTTGTACTGTACCCCCCAACATATCCTCTTATACCGCACCCCTATACCATGTACTGTACCCCCCAACATATCCTCTTATACCGCACCCCTATACAATGTACTGTACCCCCCCCAACATATCCTCTTATACCGCACCCCTATACCATGTACTGTACCCCCCAACATATCCTCTTATACCGCACCCCTATACCTTGTACTGTACCCCCCAACATATCCTCTTATACCGCACCCCTATACCATGTACTGTACCCCCCCCCAACATATCCTCTTATACCGCACCCCTATACCATGTACTGTACCCCCCAACATATCCTCTTATACCGCACCCCTATACCATGTACTGTACCCCCCAACATATCCTCTTATACCGCACCCCTATACCATGTACTGTACCCCCCAAACATATCCTCTTATACCGCACCCCTATACCATGTACTGTACCCCCCAACACATCCTCTTATACCGCACCCCTATACCATGTACTGTACCCCCCCAACATATCATCTTATACCGCACCCCTATATCTCGTACTGTACCCCCCAACATATCCTCTTATACCGCACCCCTATACCATGTACTGTACCCCCCAACATATCCTCTTATACCGCACCCCTATACCATGTACTGTACCCCCAACATATCCTCTTATACCGCACCCCTATACCATGTACTGTACCCCCCAACATATCCTCTTATACCGCACCCCTATACCTGGTACTGTACCCCCCAACATATCCTCTTATACCGCACCCCTATACCATATACTGTACCCCCCAACATATCCTCTTATACCGCACCCCTATACCATGTACTGTACCCCCAACATATCCTCTTATACCGCACCCCTATACCTTGTACTGTACCCCAACATATCCTCTTATACCGCACCCCTATACCATGTACTGTACCCCCCAACATATCCTCTTATACCGCACCCCTATACCATGTACTGTACCCCCCAACATATCCTCTTATACCGCACCCCTATACCATATACTGTACCCCCCAACATATCCTCTTATACCGCACCCTATACCATGTACTGTATCCCCCCAACATATCCTCTTATACCGCACCCTATACCATGTACTGTACCCCCCAACATATCCTCTTATACCGCACCCCTATACCATGTACTGTACCCCCCCCAACATATCCTCTTATACCGCACCCCTATACCATGTACTGTACCCCCCAACATATCCTCTTATACCGCACCCCTATACCATGTACTGTACCCTCCAACATATCCTCTTATACCGCACCCCTATACATGTACTGTACCCCCCAACATATCCTCTTATACCGCACCCCTATACCATGTACTGTACCCCCCAACATATCCTCTTATACCGCACCCCTATACCTTGTACTGTACCCCCCAACATATCCTCTTATACCACACCCCTATACCATGTACTGTACCCCCCAACATATCCTCTTATACCACACCCCTATACCATGTACTGTACCCCCCAACATATCCTCTTATACCGCACCCCTATACCTGGTACTGTACCCCCCAACATATCCTCTTATACCGCACCCCTATACCATGTACTGTACCCCCCAACACATCATCTTATACTGCACCCCTATACCATGTACTGTACCCCCCAACATATCCTCTTATACCGCACCCCTATATCTGGTACTGTACCCCCCAACATATCCTCTTATACCGCACCCCTATACCATGTACTGTACCCCCCCAATATATCCTCTTATACCACACCCCTATACCATGTACTGTACCCCCCAACATATCTTCTTATACCACACCCCTATACCATGTACTGTACCCCCCCAACATATCCTCTTATACCGAACCCCCTATACCATGTACTGTACCCCCCAACATATCCTCTTATACCGCAACCCTATACCTTGTACTGTACCCCCCAACATATCCTCTTATACCGCACCCCCTATACCATGTACTGTACCCCCAACATATCCTCTTATACCGCACCCCTATACCATGTACTGTACCCCCCAACATATCCTCTTATACCTCACCCCTATACCATGTACTGTACCCCCCCAACATATCCTCTTATACCGCACCCCTATACCTGGTACTGTACCCCCAACATATCCTCTTAAACCGCACCCCTATATCATGTACTGTACCCCCAACATATCCTCTTATACCGCACCCCTATACCATGTACTGTACCCCCCAACATATCCTCTTATACCGCACCCCTATACCATGTACTGTACCCCCCAACATATCCTCTTATACCGCACCCCTATACCTGGTACTGTACCCCAACATATCCTCTTATACCGCACCCCCTATACCATATACTGTACCCCCCAACATATCCTCTTATACCGCACCCTATACCATGTACTGTACCCCCCAACATATCCTCTTATACCTCACCCCTATACCATGTACTGTACCCCAACATTTCCTCTTATACCGCACCCCTATACCATGTACTGTAACCCCAACATATCCTCTTATACCGCACCCCTATACCATGTACTGTACCCCCCAACATATCCTCTTATACCGCAACCCTATACCATGTACTGTACCCCCAACATATCCTCTTATACCTCACCCCTATACCATGTACTGTACCCCAACATATCCTCTTATACCGCACCCTATCCCATGTGCTGTACCCCCCAACATATCCTTTTATACCGCACCCCTATCCCATGTGCTGTACCCCCCAACATATCCTCTTATACCGCACCCCTATACCATGTACTGTACCCCCCAACATATCCTCTTATACCTCACCCCTATACCATGTACTGTACCCCCAACATATCCTCTTATACCGCACCCCTATACCTGGTACTGTACCCCCCAACATATCCTCTTATACCGCACCCCTATACCATGTACTGTACCCCCCAACATATCCATTTATACCGCTACCCTATACCATGTACTGTACCCCAACATATCCTCTTATACCGCACCCCTATACCATGTACTGTACCCCCCAACATATCCTCTTATACCGCACCCCTATACCATGTACTGTACCCCAACATATCCTCTTATACCGCACCCATATACCACGTACTGTACCCTCCAACATATCCTCTTATACCGCACCCTATACCTTGTACTGTACCCCCCAACATATCCTCTTATACCGCACCCCTATACCATGTACTGTACCCCCCAACATATCCTCTTATACCGCACCCCTATACCATGTACTGTAACCCCATAACATATCCTCTTATACCGCACCCCTATACCTTGTACTGTACCCCCCAACATATCCTCTTATACCGCACCCCTATACCATGTACTGGACCCCCCAACATATCCTCTTATACCGCACCCCTATACCTTGTACTGTACCCCCAACATATCCTCTTATACCGCACCCCTATACCATGTACTGTACCCCCCAACATATCCTCTTATACCACACCCCTATACCATGTACTGTACCCCAACATATCCTCTTATACCGCACCCCTATACCTTGTACTGTACCCCCCAACATATCCTCTTATACCGCACCCCTATACCATGTACTGTACCCCCAAACATATCCTCTTATACCGCACCCCTATACCATGTACTGTACCCCCCAACATATCCTCTTATACCGTACCCCTATACCATGTACTGTACCCCCCAACATATCCTCTTATACCGCACCCCTATACCTGGTACTGTACCCCCCCAACATATCCTCTTATACCGCACCCCTATACCTGGTACTGTACCCCCCAACATATCCTCTTATACCGCACCCCTATACCATGTACTGTACCCCCCAACATATCCTCTTATACCGCACCCCTATACCTGGTACTGTACCCCCCAACATATCCTCTTATACCACACCCCTATACCATGTACTGTACCCCCAACACATCCTCTTATACCGCACCCCTATACCATGTACTGTACCCCCCAACATATTCCCTTATACCGCACCCCTATACCATGTAATGTACCCCAAAATATCCTCTTATACCGCACCCCTATACCATGTACTGTACCCCAACATATCCTCTTATACCGCACCCCTATACCATGTACTGTACCCCCCAACATATCCTCTTACACCGCACCCCTATACCATGTACTGTACCCCCATCATATCCTCTTATACCTCACCCCTATACCATGTACTGTACCCCCCAACATATCCTCTTATACCGCACCCCTATACCATGTACTGTACCCCCAATATATCCTCTTATACCGCACCCCTATACCATGTACTGTACCCCCCAACATATCCTCTTATACCGCACCCCTATACCTGGTACTGTACCCCCCAACATATCCTCTTATACCGCACCCCTATACCATGTACTGTACCCCCCAACATATCTTTTTATACCGCACCCCTATACCTTGTACTGTACCCCAACATATCCTCTTATACCGCACCCCTATACCTGGTACTGTACCCCCCAACATATCCTCTTATACCGCACCCCTATACCATGTACTGTACCCCCCAACATATCCTCTTATACCTCACCCCTATACCTGGTACTGTACCCCCAACATATCCTCTTATACCGCACCCCTATACCATGTACTGGACCCCCCAACATATCCTCTTATACCGCACCCCTATACCATGTACTGGACCCCCCAACATATCCTCTTAAACCGCACAACTATACCATGTACTGTACCCCCCAACATATCCTCTTATACTGCACCCCTATACCTGGTACTGTACCGCAACATATCCTCCTATACCGCACCCCTATACCATGTACTGTACCTCCAACATATCCTCTTATACCGCACCCCAATACCTTATACTGTACCCCCCAACATATCCTCTTATACCGCACCCTTATACCTTGTACTGTACCCCCCAACATATCCTCTTATACCGCACCCCTATACCTGGTACTGTACCCCCCAACATATCCTCTTATACCGCACCCCTATACCTGGTACTGTACCCCCCAACATATCATCTTATACCGCACCCCTATACCTTGTACTGTACCCCAAAACATATCCTCTTATACCGCACCCCTATACCATGTACTGTACCCCCCAACATATCCTCTTATACCTCACCTCTATACCATGTACTGTACCCCCCAACATATCCTCTTATACCGCACCCCTATACCTGGTACTGTACCCCCCAACATATCCTCTTATACCGCACCTCTATACCTGGTACTGTACCGCAACATATCCTCTTGTACCGGACCCATATACCATGTACTGTACCCCCCAACATATCCTCTTATACCGCACCCCTATACCTGGTACTGTACCCCCCAACATATCCTCTCACACCGCACCCCTATACCATGTACTGTACCCCCAATATATCCTCTTATACCGCACCCCTATACCATGTACTGTACCCCCCAACATATCCTCTTATACCGCACCCCTATACCATGTACTGTACCCCCCAACATATCCTCTTATACCGCACCCCTATACCATGTACTGTACCACCCAACATATCCTCTTATACCGCACCCCTATACCATGTACTGTACCCCCCAACATATCCTCTTATACCGCACCCCTATACCATGTACTGTACCCCCCAACATATCCTCTTATACCGCACCCCTATACCATATACTGTACCCCCCAACATATCCTCTTATACCGCACCCCTATACCTGGTACTGTACCCCCCAACATATCCTCTTATACCGCACCCCTATACCTTGTACTGTACCCCCCATCATATCCTCTTATACCGCACCCCTATACCTGGTACTGTACCCCCCAACATATCCTCTTATACCGCACCCCTATACCATGTACTGTACCCCCAAACATATCCTCTTATACCGCACCCCTATACCTTGTACTGTACCCCCCAACATATCCTCTTATACCATACCCCTATACCATGTACTGTACCCCCCAACATATCCTCTTATACCGCACCCCTATGCCATGTACTGTACCCCCCAACATATCCTCTTATACCGCACCCCTATACCTGGTACTGTACCCCCAACATATCCTCTTATACCGCACCCCTATACCATGTACTGTACCCCCCAACATATCCTCTTATACCGCACCCTTATACCTGGTACTGTACCCCCAACATATCCTCTTATACCGCACCCCTATACCATGTACTGTACCCCCAACATATCCTCTTATACCGCACCCCTATACCATGTACTGTACCCCCCAACATATCCTCTTATACCGCACCCCTATACCATGTACTGTACCCCCCAACATATCCTCTTATACCGCACCCCTATGCCATGTACTGTACCCCCCAACATATCCTCTTATACCGCACCCCTATACCATGTACTGTACCCCCCAACATATCCTCTTATACCGCACCCCTATACCATGTACTGTACCCCCCAACATATCCTCTTATACCGCACCCCTATACCGTGTTCTGCACCCCCCAACATATCCTCTTATACCGCACCTCTATACCTGGTACTGTACCCCCCAACATATCCTCTTATACCGCACCCCTATACCATGTACTGTACCCCAACATATCCTCTTATACCTCACCCCTATACCATGTACTGTACCCCAACATATCCTCTTATACCTCACCCCTATACCATGTACTGTACCCCCGAACATATCCTCTTATACCGCACCTCTATACCTTGTACTGTACCCCCCAACATATCCTCTTCTACCGCACCCCTATACCATGTACTGTACCCCCCAACATATCCTCTTATACCGCACCCCTATACCATGTACTGGACTCCCCAACATATCCTCTTATACCGCACCCCTATACCATGTACTGTACCCCCCAACATATCCTCTTATACCGCACCCCTATACCTGGTACTGTACCCCTCAACATATCCTCTTATGCCTCACCCCTATACCTTGTACTGTACCCCCCAACATATCCTCTTATACCGCACCCCTATACCATGTACTGTACCCCCCCAACATATCCTCTTATACCGCACCCCTATACCATGTACTGTACCCCCCAACATATCCTCTTATACCGCACCCCTATACCATGTACTGTACCCCCCAACATATCCTCTTATACCGCACCCCTATACCATGTACTGTACCCCCCAACATATCCTCTTATACCGCACCCCTATACCATGTACTGTACCCCCCAACACATCCTCTTATACCGCACCCCTATACCATGTACTGTACCCCCCCAACATATCATCTTATACCGCACCCCTATATCTGGTACTGTACCCCCCAACATATCCTCTTATACCGCACCCCTATACCATGTACTGTACCCCCCCAACATATCCTCTTATACCGCACCCCTATACCATGTACTGTACCCCCCAACATATCCTCTTATACCGCACCCCTATACCATGTACTGTACCCCCAAACATATCCTCTTATACCGCACCCCTATACCATGTACTGTACCCCCCAACATATCCTCTTATACCGCACCCCTATACCATGTACTGTACCCCCCAACATATCCTCTTATACCGCACCCCTATACCATGTACTGTACCCCCCAACATATCCTCTTATACCGCACCCCTATACCATGTACTGTACCCCCCAACATATCCTCTTATACCGCACCCCTATACCATGTACTGTACCCCCCAACACATCATCTTATACTGCACCCCTATACCATGTACTGTACCCCCCAACATATCCTCTTATACCGCACCCCTATATCTGGTACTGTACCCCCCAACATATCCTCTTATACCGCACCCCTATACCATGTACTGTACCCCCCCAACATATCCTCTTATACCACACCCCTATACCATGTACTGTACCCCCCAACATATCTTCTTATACCACACCCCTATACCATGTACTGTACCCCCCAACATATCCTCTTATACCGCACCCCTATACCTTGTACTGTACCCCCCAACATATCCTCTTATACCGCACCCCTATACCATGTACTGTACCCCCAATATATCCTCTTATACCGCACCCCTATACCATGTACTGGACCCCCCAACATATCCTCTTATACCGCACCCCTATACCTGGTACTGTACCCCCCAACATATCCTCTTATACCGCACCCCTATACCATGTACTGGACCCCCCAACATATCCTCTTATGCCGCACCCCTATACCTTGTACTGTACCCCCAACATATCCTCTTATACCGCACCCCTATACCATGTACTGTACCCCCCAACATATCCTCTTATACCGCACCCCTATACCTGGTACTGTACCCCCCAACATATCCTCTTATACCGCACCCCTATACCTTGTACTGTACCCCCCATCATATCCTCTTATACCGCACCCCTATACCTGGTACTGTACCCCCCAACATATCCTCTTATACCGCACCCCTATACCATGTACTGTACCCCCCAAACATATCCTCTTATACCGCACCCCTATACCTTGTACTGTACCCCCCAACATATCCTCTTATACCATACCCCTATACCATGTACTGTACCCCCCAACATATCCTCTTATACCGCACCCCTATGCCATGTACTGTACCCCCCAACATATCCTCTTATACCGCACCCCTATACCTGGTACTGTACCCCCAACATATCCTCTTATACCGCACCCCTATACCATGTACTGTACCCCCCAACATATCCTCTTATACCGCACCCTTATACCTGGTACTGTACCCCCAACATATACTCTTATACCGCACCCCTATACCATGTACTGTACCCCCAACATATCCTCTTATACCGCACCCCTATACCATGTACTGTACCCCCCAACATATCCTCTTATACCGCACCCCTATACCATGTACTGTACCCCCCAACATATCCTCTTATACCGCACACCCTATACCGTGTTCTGCACCCCCCAACATATCCTCTTATACCGCACCTCTATACCTGGTACTGTACCCCCCAACATATCCTCTTATACCGCACCCCTATACCATGTACTGTACCCCAACATATCCTCTTATACCTCACCCCTATACCATGTACTGTACCCCAACATATCCTCTTATACCTCACCCCTATACCATGTACTGTACCCCCGAACATATCCTCTTATACCGCACCTCCTATACCTTGTACTGTACCCCCCAACATATCCTCTTCTACCGCACCCCTATACCATGTACTGTACCCCCCAACATATCCTCTTATACCGCACCCCTATACCATGTACTGGACTCCCCAACATATCCTCTTATACCGCACCCCTATACCATGTACTGTACCCCCCAACATATCCTCTTATACCGCACCCCTATACCTGGTACTGTACCCCTCAACATATCCTCTTATGCCTCACCCCTATACCTTGTACTGTACCCCCCAACATATCCTCTTATACCGCACCCCTATACCTTGTACTGTACCCCCCAACATATCCTCTTATACCGCACCCCTATACCATGTACTGTACCCCCCAACATATCCTCTTATACCGCACCCCTATACCATGTACTGTACCCCCCCCAACATATCCTCTTATACCGCACCCCTATACCATGTACTGTACCCACCAACATATCCTCTTATACCGCACCCCTATACCTTGTACTGTACCCCCCAACATATCCTCTTATACCGCACCCCTATACCATGTACTGTACCCCCCAACATATCCTCTTATACCGCACCCCTATACCATGTACTGTACCCCCCCCAACATATCCTCTTATACCGCACCCCTATACCATGTACTGTACCCCCCAACATATCCTCTTATACCGCACCCCTATACCTTGTACTGTACCCCCCAACATATCCTTATACCGCACCCCTATACCATGTACTGTACCCCCCCCAACATATCCTCTTATACCGCACCCCTATACCATGTACTGTACCCCCCAACATATCCTCTTATACCGCACCCCTATACCATGTACTGTACCCCCCAACATATCCTCTTATACCGCACCCCTATACCATGTACTGTACCCCCCAACATATCCTCTTATACCGCACCCCTATACCATGTACTGTACCCCCCAACACATCCTCTTATACCGCACCCCTATACCATGTACTGTACCCCCCCAACATATCATCTTATACCGCACCCCTATATCTCGTACTGTACCCCCCAACATATCCTCTTATACCGCACCCCTATACCATGTACTGTACCCCCCCAACATATCCTCTTATACCGCACCCCTATACCATGTACTGTACCCCCCAACATATCCTCTTATACCGCACCCCTATACCATGTACTGTACCCCCAAACATATCCTCTTATACCGCACCCCTATACCATGTACTGTACCCCCCAACATATCCTCTTATACCGCACCCCTATACCATGTACTGTACCCCCCAACATATCCTCTTATACCGCACCCCTATACCATGTACTGTACCCCCCAACATATCCTCTTATACCGCACCCCTATACCATGTACTGTACCCCCAACATATCCTCTTATACCGCACCCCTATACCATGTACTGTACCCCCCAACATATCCTCTTATACCGCACCCCTATACCTGGTACTGTACCCCCCAACATATCCTCTTATACCGCACCCCTATACCATATACTGTACCCCCCAACATATCCTCTTATACCGCACCCCTATACCATGTACTGTACCCCCAACATATCCTCTTATACCGCACCCCTATACCTTGTACTGTACCCCAACATATCCTCTTATACCGCACCCCTATACCATGTACTGTACCCCCCAACATATCCTCTTATACCGCACCCCTATACCATGTACTGTACCCCCCAACATATCCTCTTATACCGCACCCCTATACCATATACTGTACCCCCCAACATATCCTCTTATACCGCACCCCTATACCATGTACTGTATCCCCCAACATATCCTCTTATACCGCACCCCTATACCATGTACTGTACCCCCCAACATATCCTCTTATACCGCACCCCTATACCATGTACTGTACCCCCCCCAACATATCCTCTTATACCGCACCCCTATACCATGTACTGTACCCCCCAACATATCCTCTTATACCGCACCCCTATACCATGTACTGTACCCTCCAACATATCCTCTTATACCGCACCCCTATACCATGTACTGTACCCCCAACATATCCTCTTATACCGCACCCCTATACCATGTACTGTACCCCCCCAACATATCCTCTTATACCGCACCCCTATACCATGTACTGTACCCCCCAACATATCCTCTTATACCGCACCCCTATACCATGTACTGTACCCCCCAACATATCCTCTTATACCGCACCCCTATACCATGTACTGTACCCCCCAACATATCCTCTTATACCGCACCCCTATACCATGTACTGTACCCCCCAACACATCCTCTTATACCGCACCCCTATACCATGTACTGTACCCCCCCAACATATCATCTTATACCGCACCCCTATATCTGGTACTGTACCCCCCAACATATCCTCTTATACCGCACCCCTATACCATGTACTGTACCCCCCCAACATATCCTCTTATACCGCACCCCTATACCATGTACTGTACCCCCCAACATATCCTCTTATACCGCACCCCTATACCATGTACTGTACCCCCAAACATATCCTCTTATACCGCACCCCTATACCATGTACTGTACCCCCCAACATATCCTCTTATACCGCACCCCTATACCATGTACTGTACCCCCCAACATATCCTCTTATACCGCACCCCTATACCATGTACTGTACCCCCCAACATATCCTCTTATACCGCACCCCTATACCATGTACTGTACCCCCAACATATCCTCTTATACCGCACCCCTATACCATGTACTGTACCCCCCAACATATCCTCTTATACCGCACCCCTATACCTGGTACTGTACCCCCCAACATATCCTCTTATACCGCACCCCTATACCATATACTGTACCCCCCAACATATCCTCTTATACCGCACCCCTATACCATGTACTGTACCCCCAACATATCCTCTTATACCGCACCCCTATACCTTGTACTGTACCCCAACATATCCTCTTATACCGCACCCCTATACCATGTACTGTACCCCCCAACATATCCTCTTATACCGCATCCCTATACCATGTACTGTACCCTCCAACATATCCTGTTATACCGCACCCCTATACCATGTACTGTACCCCCAACATATCCTCTTATACCGCACCCCTATACCATGTACTGTACCCCCCAACATATCCTCTTATACCGCACCCCTATACCTTGTACTGTACCCCCCAACATATCCTCTTATACCACACCCCTATACCATGTACTGTACCCCCCAACATATCCTCTTATACCGCACCCCTATACCTGGTACTGTACCCCCCCAACGTATCCTCTTATACCGCACCCCTATACCATGTACTGTACCCCCCAACACATCATCTTATACTGCACCCCTATACCATGTACAGTACCCCCCAACATATCCTCTTATACCGCACCCCTATATCTGGTACTGTACCCCCCAACAT
Organism: Hyla sarda; assembly: GCF_029499605.1. NCBI lineage: Eukaryota > Metazoa > Chordata > Amphibia > Anura > Hylidae > Hyla > Hyla sarda. The sequence continues at coordinate 25,373 of NW_026608479.1, forward strand.
ATCCTCTTATACCGCACCCCTATACCATGTACTGTACCCCCCCAATATATCCTCTTATACCACACCCCTATACCATGTACTGTACCCCCCAACATATCTTCTTATACCACACCCCTATACCATGTACTGTACCCCCCAACATATCCTCTTATACCGCACCCCTATACCTTGTACTGTACGCCCCAACATATCCTCTTATACCGCACCCCTATACCATGTACTGTACCCCCAATATATCCTCTTATACCGCACCCCTATACCATGTACTGGACCCCCCAACATATCCTCTTATACCGCACCCCTATACCTGGTACTGTACCCCCCAACATATCCTCTTATACCGCACCCCTATACCATGTACTGGACCCCCCAACATATCCTCTTATGCCGCACCCCTATACCTTGTACTGTACCCCCAACATATCCTCTTATACCGCACCCCTATACCATGTACTGTACCCCCCAACATATCCTCTTATACCGCACCCCTATACCTTGTACTGTACCCCCCAACATATCCTCTTATACCGCACCCCTATACCATGTACTGTACCCCCCAACATATCCTCTTATACCGCACCCCTATACCATGTACTGTACCCCCCCAACATATCCTCTTATACCGAACCCCTATACCATGTACTGTACCCCCCCAACATATCCTCTTATACCGCAACCCTATACCTTGTACTGTACCCCCCAACATATCCTCTTATACCGCACCCCTATACCATGTACTGTACCCCCCAACATATCCTCTTATACCGCACCCCTATACCATGTACTGTACCCCCCAACATATCCTCTTATACCTCACCCCTATACCATGTACTGTACCCCCCCAACATATCCTCTTATACCGCACCCCTATACCTGGTACTGTACCCCCAACATATCCTCTTAAACCGCACCCCTATATCATGTACTGTACCCCCAACATATCCTCTTATACCGCACCCCTATACCATGTACTGTACCCCCCAACATATCCTCTTATACCGCACCCCTATACCATGTACTGTACCCCCCAACATATCCTCTTATACCGCACCCCTATACCTGGTACTGTACCCCAACATATCCTCTTATACCGCACCCCTATACCATATACTGTACCCCCCAACATATCCTCTTATACCGCACCCCTATACCATGTACTGTACCCCCCAACATATCCTCTTATACCTCACCCCTATACCATGTACTGTACCCCAACATTTCCTCTTATACCGCACCCCTATACCATGTACTGTACCCCAACATATCCTCTTATACCGCACCCCTATACCATGTACTGTACCCCCCAACATATCCTCTTATACCGCAACCCTATACCATGTACTGTACCCCCCAACATATCCTCTTATACCTCACCCCTATACCATGTACTGTACCCCAACATATCCTCTTATTCCGCACCCCTATCCCATGTGCTGTACCCCCCAACATATCCTTTTATACCGCACCCCTATACCATGTACTGTACCCCCCAACATATCCTCTTAAACCGCACCCCTATACCATGTACTGGACCCCCCAACATATCCTCTTATATCGCACCCCTATACCATGTACTGTACCCCCCAACATATCCTCTTATACCGCACCCCTATACCTGGTACTGTACCCCCCAACATATCCTCTTATACCGCACCCCTATACCATGTACTGTACCCCCCAACATATCCATTTATACCGCTACCCTATACCATGTACTGTACCCCAACATATCCTCTTATACCGCACCCCTATACCATGTACTGTACCCCCCAACATATCCTCTTATACCGCACCCCTATACCATGTACTGTACCCCAACATATCCTCTTATACCGCACCCATATACCACGTACTGTACCCTCCAACATATCCTCTTATACCGCACCCCTATACCTTGTACTGTACCCCCCAACATATCCTCTTATACCGCACCCCTATACCATGTACTGTACCCCCCAACATATCCTCTAATACCGCACCCCTATACCATGTACTGTACCCCATAACATATCCTCTTATACCGCACCCCTATACCTTGTACTGTACCCCCGAACATATCCTCTTATACCGCACCCCTATACCATGTACTGGACCCCCCAACATATCCTCTTATACCGCACCCCTATACCTTGTACTGTACCCCCCAACATATCCTCTTATACCGCACCCCTATACCATGTACTGTACCCCCCAACATATCCTCTTATACCACACCCCTATACCATGTACTGTACCCCCAACATATCCTCTTATACCGCACCCCTATACCTTGTACTGTACCCCCCAACATATCCTCTTATACCGCACCCCTATACCATGTACTGTACCCCCAAACATATCCTCTTATACCGCACCCCTATACCATGTACTGTACCCCCCAACATATCCTCTTATACCGTACCCCTATACCATGTACTGTACCCCCCAACATATCCTCTTATACCGCACCCCTATACCTGGTACTGTACCCCCCCAACATATCCTCTTATACCGCACCCCTATACCTGGTACTGTACCCCCAACATATCCTCTTATACCGCACCCCTATACCATGTACTGTACCCCCCAACATATCCTCTTATACCGCACCCCTATACCTGGTACTGTACCCCCCAACATATCCTCTTATACCACACCCCTATACCATGTACTGTACCCCCAACACATCCTCTTATACCGCACCCCTATACCATGTACTGTACCCCCCAACATATTCCCTTATACCGCACCCCTATACCATGTAATGTACCCCAAAATATCCTCTTATACCGCACCCCTATACCATGTACTGTACCCCAACATATCCTCTTATACCGCACCCCTATACCATGTACTGTACCCCCCAACATATCCTCTTATACCGCACCCCTATACCATGTACTGTACCCCCATCATATCCTCTTATACCTCACCCCTATACCATGTACTGTACCCCCCAACATATCCTCTTATACCGCACCCCTATACCATGTACTGTACCCCCCAACATATCCTCTTATACCGCACCCCTATACCATGTACTGTACCCCCCAACATATCCTCTTATACCGCACCCCTATACCATGTACTGTACCCCCAATATATCCTCTTATACCGCACCCCTATACCATGTACTGTACCCCCCAACATATCCTCTTATACCGCACCCCTATACCTGGTACTGTACCCCCCAACATATCCTCTTATACCGCACCCCTATACCATGTACTGTACCCCCCAACATATCTTTTTATACCGCACCCCTATACCTTGTACTGTACCCCAACATATCCTCTTATACCGCACCCCTATACCTGGTACTGTACCCCCCAACATATCCTCTTATACCGCACCCCTATACCATGTACTGTACCCCCCAACATATCCTCTTATACCTCACCCCTATACCTGGTACTGTACCCCCAACATATCCTCTTATACCGCACCCCTATACCATGTACTGGACCCCCCAACATATCCTCTTATACCGCACCCCTATACCATGTACTGGACCCCCCAACATATCCTCTTAAACCGCACAACTATACCATGTACTGTACCCCCCAACATATCCTCTTATACTGCACCCCTATACCTGGTACTGTACCGCAACATATCCTCCTATACCGCACCCCTATACCATGTACTGTACCTCCAACATATCCTCTTATACCGCACCCCAATACCTTATACTGTACCCCCCAACATATCCTCTTATACCGCACCCTTATACCTTGTACTGTACCCCCCAACATATCCTCTTATACCGCACCCCTATACCTGGTACTGTACCCCCCAACATATCCTCTTATACCGCACCCCTATACCTGGTACTGTACCCCCCAACATATCATCTTATACCGCACCCCTATACCTTGTACTGTACCCCAAAACATATCCTCTTATACCGCACCCCTATACCATGTACTGTACCCCCCAACATATCCTCTTATACCTCACCTCTATACCATGTACTGTACCCCCCAACATATCCTCTTATACCGCACCCCTATACCTGGTACTGTACCCCCCAACATATCCTCTTATACCGCACCTCTATACCTGGTACTGTACCGCAACATATCCTCTTGTACCGGACCCATATACCATGTACTGTACCCCCCAACATATCCTCTTATACCGCACCCCTATACCTGGTACTGTACCCCCCAACATATCCTCTCACACCGCACCCCTATACCATGTACTGTACCCCCAATATATCCTCTTATACCGCACCCCTATACCATGTACTGTACCCCCCAACATATCCTCTTATACCGCACCCCTATACCATGTACTGTACCCCCCAACATATCCTCTTATACCGCACCCCTATACCATGTACTGTACCCCCCAACATATCCTCTTATACCGCACCCCTTTACCTTGTACTGTACCCCAACATATCCTCTTATACCGCACCCCTATACCTGGTACTGTACCCCCCAACATATCCTCTTATACCGCACCACTATACCTGGTACTGTACCGCAACATATCCTCTTATACCGCACCCCTATACCATGTACTGGACCCCCCAACATATCTTCTTATACCGCACAACTATACCATGTACTGTACCCCCCAACATATCCTCCTATACCGCACCCCTATACCATGTACTGTACCCCCAATATATCCTCTTATACCGCACCCCAATACCTTGTACTGTACCCCCCAACATATCCTCTTATACTGCACCCTTATACCTTGTACTGTACCCCCCAACATATCCTCTTATACCGCACCCCTATACCATGTACTGTACCCCCCAACATATCCTCTTATACCGCACACCTATACCATGTACTGTACCCCCAACATATCCTCTTATACCGCACCCCTATACCATGTAATGTACCCCCCAACATATCCTCTTATACCGCACCCTTATACCTGGTACTGTACCCCCCAACATATCCTCTTATACCGCACCCCTATACCATGTACTGTACCCCCCAACATATCCTCTTCTACTGCACCCCTATACCATGTACTGTACCCCCCAACATATCCTCTTATACCGCACCCCTATACCTGGTACTGTACCCCCCAACATATCCTCTTATACCGCACCCCTATACCTGGTACTGTACCCCAACATATTCTCTTATACCGCACCCCTATACCTTGTACTGTACCCCCCAACATATCCTCTTATACCACACCCCTATACCATGTACTGTACCCCCAACATATCCTCTTATACCTCACCTCTATACCATGTACTGTACCCCCCAACATATCCTCTTATACCGCACCCCTATACCATGTACTGTAACCCCCAACATATCCTCTTATACCGCACCCCTATACCTTGTACTGTACCCCCCAACCTATCCTCTTATACCGCACCCCTATACCATGTACTGTACCCCAACATATCCTCTTACACCGCACCCCTATACCTGGTACTGTACCCCAACATATCCTCTTATACCGAACTCCTATACCTGGTACTGTACCCCCCAACATATCCTCTTATACCACACCCCTATACCTTGTATTGTACCCCCCAACATATCCTCTTATACCTCACCCCTATACCATGTACTGTACCCCCCAACATATCCTCTTATACCGCACCCCTATACCATGTACTGTACCCCCCAACATATCCTCTTATACCGCACCCCTATACCATGTACTGTACCCCCCAACATATCCTCTTATACCGCACCCCTATACCTTGTACTTTACCCCCCAACATATCCTCTTATACCGCACCCCTATACCATGTACTGTACCCCCCAACATATCCTCTTATACCGCACCCCTATACCATGTACTGTACCCCCCAACATATCCTCTTATACCGCACCCCTATACCTTGTACTTTACCCCCCAACATATCCTCTTATACCGCACCCCTATACCTTGTACTTTACCCCCCAACATATCCTCTTATACCGCACCCCTATACCATGTACTGTACCCCCCAACATATCCTCTTATACCGCACCCCTATACCATGTACTGTACCCCCCAACATATCCTCTTATACCGCACCCCTATACCTTGTACTGTACCCCCCAACATATCCTCTTATACCGCACCCCTATACCATGTACTGTACCCCCCCAACATATCCTCTTATACCGCACCCCTATACCATGTACTGTACCCCCCCAACATATCCTCTTATACCGCACCCCTATACCATGTACTGTACCCCCCAACATATCCTCTTATACCGCACCCCTATACCATGTACTGTACCCCCCAACATATCCTCTTCTACTGCACCCCTATACCATGTACTGTACCCCCCAACATATCCTCTTATACCGCACCCCTATACCTTGTACTGTACCCCCCAACATATCCTCTTATACCGCACCCCTATACCTTGTACTGTACCCCCCAACATATCCTCTTATACCGCACCCCTATACCATGTACTGTACCCCCAACATATCCTCTTATACCGCACCCCTATACCATGTACTGTACCCCCCAACATATCCTCTTATACCGCACCCCTATACCTGGTACTGTACCCCCCAACATATCCTCTTATACCGCACCCCTATACCTGGTACTGTACCCCAACATATTCTCTTATACCGCATCCCTATACCTTGTACTGTACCCCCCAACATATCCTCTTATACCGCACCCCTATACCATGTACTGTACCCCCCAACATATCCTCTTATACCTCACCTCTATACCATGTACTGTACCCCCCAACATATCCTCTTATACCGCACCCCTATACCATGTACTGTAACCCCCAACATATCCTCTTATACCGCACCCCTATACCTTGTACTGTACCCCCCCAACCTATCCTCTTATACCGCACCCCTATACCATGTACTGTACCCCAACATATCCTCTTATACCGCACCCCTATACCTGGTATTGTACCCCAACATATCCTCTTATACCGAACTCCTATACCTGGTACTGTACCCCCCAACATATCCTCTTATACCGCACCCCTATACCATGTACTGTACCCCCCAACATATCCTCTTATACCGCACCCCTATACCTTGTATTGTACCCCCCAACATATCCTCTTATACCTCACCCCTATACCATGTACTGTACCCCCCCAACATATCCTCTTATACCGCACCCCTATACCATGTACTGTACCCCCCAACATATCCTCTTATACCGCACCCCTATACCTTGTACTTTACCCCCAACATATCCTCTTATACCGCACCCCTATACCATGTACTGTACCCCCCAACATATCCTCTTATACCGCACCCCTATACCATGTACTGTACCCCCCAACATATACTCTTATACCGCACCCCTATACCATGTACTGTACCCCCCAACACATCCTCTTATACCGCACCCCTATACCATGTACTGTACCCCCCAACATATCCTCTTATACCTCACCCCTGTACCTTGTACTGTACCCCCCAACATATCCTCTTATACCGCACCCCTATACCATGTACTGTACCCCCCAGCATATCCTCTTATACCGCACCCCTATACCATGTACTGTATCCCCCAACATATCCTCTTATACCGCACCCCTATACCATGTACTGTACCCCCCAACATATCCTCTTATACCGCACCCCTATACCATGTACTGTACCCCCCAACATATCCTCTTATACCGCACCTCTATACCTGGTACTGTACCCCCCAACATATCCTCTTATACCGCACCCCTATACCATGTACTGTACCCCCCAACATATCCTCTTATACCGCACCCCTATACCTTGTACTGTACCCCCCAACATATCCTCTTATACCTCACCTCTATACCATGTACTGTACCCCCCAACATATCCTCTTATACCGCACCCCTATACCTGGTACTGTACCCCCCAACATATCCTCTTATACCGCACCCCTATACCTGGTACTGTACCCCAACATATTCTCTTATACCGCACCCCTATACCTTGTACTGTACCCCCCAACATATCCTCTTATACCGCACCCCTATACCATGTACTGTACCCCCCAACATATCCTTTTATACCTCACCTCTATACCATGTACTGTACCCCCCAACATATCCTCTTATACCGCACCCCTATACCATGTACTGTACCCCCCAACATATCCTCTTATACCTCACCTCTATACCATGTACTGTACCCCCCAACATATCCTCTTATACCGCACCCCTATACCATGTACTGTAACCCCCAACATATCCTCTTATACCGCACCCCTATACCTTGTACTGTACCCCCCAACCTATCCTCTTATACCGCACCCCTATACCATGTACTGTACCCCAACATATCCTCTTATACCGCACCCCTATACCTGGTACTGTACCCCAACATATCCTCTTATACCGAACTCCTATACCTGGTACTGTACCCCCCAACATATCCTCTTATACCGCACCCCTATACCTTGTACTGTACCCCCCAACATATCCTCTTATACCACACCCCTATACCATGTACTGTACCCCCCAACATATCCTCTTATACCGCACCCCCATACCATGTACTGTACCCCCCAACATATCCTCTTATACCGCACCCCTATACCTTGTATTGTACCCCCCAACATATCCTCTTATACCGCACCCCTATACCATGTACTGTACCCCCCAACATATCCTCTTATACCGCACCCCTATACCATGTACTGTACCCCCCAACATATCCTCTTATACCGCACCCCTATACCTTGTATTGTACCCCCCAACATATCCTCTTATACCACACCCCTATACCATGTACTGTACCCCCCAACATATCCTCTTATACCGCACCCCTATACCATGTACTGTACCCCCCAACATATCCTCTTATACCGCACCCCTATACCATGTACTGTACCCCCCAACATATCCTCTTATACCGCACCCCTATACCATGTACTGTACCCCCCAACATATCCTCTTATACCGCACCCCTATACCTTGTACTTTACCCCCCAACATATCCTCTTATACCGCACCCCTATACCATGTACTGTACCCCCCAACATATCCTCTTATACCGCACCCCTATACCATGTACTGTACCCCCCAACATATCCTCTTATACCGCACCCCTTTACCATATACTGTACCCCCCAACACATCCTCTTATACCGCACCCCTATACCATGTACTGTACCCCCCAACATATCCTCTTATACCTCACCCCTATACCTTGTACTGTACCCCCCAACATATCCTCTTATACCGCACCCCTATACCATGTACTGTACCCCCCAACATATCCTCTTATACCGCACCCCTATACCATGTACTGTACCCCCCAACATATCCTCTTATACCGCACCCCTATACCATGTACTGTACCCCAACATATCCTCTTATACCGCACCCCTATACCTGGTACTGTACCCTCCAACATATCCTCTTATACCACACCCCTATATCTGGTACTGTACCCCCCCCAACATATCCTCTTATACCGCACCCCTATACCATGTACTGTACCCCCCCAACATATCCTCTTATACCTCACCCTTATACCTTGTACTGTACCCCCCAACATATCCTCTTATACCGCACCCCTATACCATGTACTGTACCCCCCAACATATCCTCTTATACCGCACCCCTATACCTTGTACTGTACCCCCCAACATATCCTCTTATACCGCACCCCTATTCCTGGTACTGTACCCCCAACATATCCTCTTATACCGCACCCCTATACCATGTACTGTACCCCCCAACATATCCTCTTATACCGCACCCCTATACCATGTACTGTACCCCCCAACATATCCTCTTATACCGCACCCCTATACCATGTACTGTACCCCCCAACATATCCTCTTATACCGCACCCCTATACCTGGCACTGTACCCCCCAACATATCCTCTTATACCTCACCCCTATACCATGTACTGTACCCCCCAACATGTCCTCTTATACCGCACCCCTATACCTGGTACTGTACCCCCCAAACATATCCTCTTATACCGCACCCCTATACCATGTACTGTACCCCCCAACATATCCTCTTATACCGCACCCCTATACCATGTACTGTACCCCCAACATATCTTTTTATACCGCACCACTATACCATGTACTGTACCCCCCAACATATCCTCTTATACCGCACCCCTATACCATGTACTGTACCCCCCAACATATCCTCTTATACCTCACCCCTATACCATGTACTGGACCCCCCAACATATCCTCTTATACCTCACCCCTATAACTTGTACTGTACCCCCCAACATATCCTCTTATACCGCACCCCTATACCATGTACTGTACCCCCCAACATGTCCTCTTATACCACACCCCTATACCTGGTACTGTACCCCCCCAACATGTCCTCTTATACCGCACCCCTATACCATGTACTGTACCCCCCAACATATCCTCTTATACTGCACCCCTATACCATGTACTGTACCCCCCAACATATCCTCTTATACCACACCCCTATACCATGTACTGTACCCCCAACATATCTTCTTATACCGCACCCCTATACCATGTACTGTACCCCAACATATCCTCTTATACCGCACCCCTATACCTTGTACTGTACCCCCCAACATATCCTCTTATACCGCACCCCTATACCATGTACTGTACCCCCCAACATATCCTCTTATACCTCACCCCTATACCATGTACTGTACCCCCCAACATATCCTCTTATACCGCACCCCTATACCATGTACTGTACCCCCCAACATATCCTCTTATACCGCACCCCTATACCTGGTACTGTACCCCCCAACATATCCTCTTATACCGCATCCCTATACCATGTACTGTACCCCCCAACATTTCCTCTTATACCGCACCCCTATACCATGTACTGTTCCCCCCAACATATCCTCTTATACCGCACCATTATACCATGTACTGTACCCCCAACATATCCTCTTATACCGCACCCCTATACCTTGTACTGTACCCCCCAACATATCCTCTTATACCGCACCCCTATACCATGTACTGTACCCCCCAACATATCCTCTTATACCGCACCCCTATACCATGTACTGTACCCCCCAACATATCCTCTTATACCGCACTCCTATACCATGTACTGTACCCCCCAACATATCCTCTTATACCGCACCCCTATACCATGTACTGTAACCCCCAACATATCCTCTTATACCGCACCCCTATACTTTGTACTGTACCCCCCAACATATCCTCTTATACCGCACCCCTATACCATGTACTGTAACCCCCAACATATCCTCTTATACCGCACCCCTATACCTTGTACTGTACCCCCCCAACATATCCTCTTATACCGCACCCCTATACCATGTACTGTACCCCAACATATCCTCTTATACCGCACCCCTATACCTTGTACTGTACCCCCCCAACATATCCTCTTATACCGCACCCCTATACCATGTACTGTACCCCCAACATATCCTCTTATACCGCACCCCTATACCATGTACTGTACCCCCCAACATATCCTCTTATACCGCACCCCTATACCATGTACTGTACCCCCAACATATCCTCTTATACCGCACCCCTATACCATGTACTGTACCCCCCAACATATCCTCTTATACCGCACCCCTATACCATGTACTGTACCCCCCAACATATCCTCTTATACCGCACCCCTATACCATGTACTGTACCCCCCAACATATCCTCTTATACCGCACCTCTATACCTGGTACTGTACCCCCCAACATATCCTCTTATACCTCACCCCTATACCTTGTACTGTACCCCCCAACATATCCTCTTATACCGCACCCCTATACCATTTACTGTACCCCCCAACATATCCTCTTATACCGCACCACTATACCTGGTACTGTACCCCCAACATATCCTCTTATACCGCACCCCTATACCATGTACTGTACCCCCCAACATGTCCTCTTATACCGCACCCCTATACCATGTACTGTACCCCCCAACATATCCTCTTATACCGCACCCCTATACCATGTACTGTAACCCCCAACATATCCTCTTATACCGCACCCCTATACCATGTGCTGTACCCCCCAACATATCCTCTTATACCGCACCCCTATACCATGTACTGTATCCCCCAACATATCCTCTTATACCGCACCCCTATACCTTGTACTGTACCCCCCAACATATCCTCTTATACCGCACCCCTATACCATGTACTGTACCCCCCAACATATCCTCTTATACCGCACCCCTATACCATGTACTGTACCCCCAACATATCCTCTTATACCGCACCCCTATACCATGTACTGTACCCCCCAACATATCCTCTTATACCGCACCCCTATACCATGTACTGTACCCCCCAACATATCCTCTTATACCGCACCCCTATACCTGGTACTGTACCCCCCAACATATCCTCTTATACCGCACCCCTATACCATGTACTGTACCCCCCAACATATCCTCTTCTACCGCACCCCTATACCATGTACTGTACCCCCCAACATATCCTCTTATACCACACCCCTATACCATGTACTGTACCCCCCCAACATATCCTCTTATACCGCACCCCTATACCATGTACTGTACCCCCCAACATATCCTCTTATACCGCACCCCTATACCATGTACTGTACCCCCCAACATATATTCTTATACCGCACTCCTATACCATGTACTGTACCCCCCAACATATCCTCTTATACCGCACCCCTATACCATGTACTGTACCCCCCCAACATATCCTCTTATACCGCACCCCTATACCTTGTACTGTACCCCCCAACATATCCTCTTATACCGCACCCCTATACCTTGTACTGAACCCCCCCAACATAACCTCTTATACCGCACCCCTATACCATATACTGTACCCCCAACACATCCTCTTATACCGCACCCCTATACCATGTACTGTACCCCCCAACATATCCTCTTATACCTCACCCTTATACCTTGTACTGTACCCCCCAACATATCCTCTTATACCGCACCCCTATACCATATACTGTACCCCCCAACATATCCTCTTATACCGCACCCCTATACCATGTACTGTACCCCCCAACATATCCTCTTATACCGCACCCCTATACCATGTACTGTACCCCCCAACATATCCTCTTATACCGCACCCCTATACCATGTACTGTACCCCAACATATCCTCTTATACCGCACCCCTATACCTGGTACTGTACCCTCCAACATATCCTCTTATACCGCACCCCTATATCTGGTACTGTACCCCCCCAACATATCCTCTTATACCGCACCCCTATACCATGTACTGTACCCCACAACATATCCTCTTATACCTCACCCCTATACCATGTACTGTACCCCCCAACATATCCTCTTATACCTCACCCCTATACCTTGTACTGTACCCCCCAACATATCCTCTTATACCGCACCCCTATACCATGTACTGTACCCCCCAACATATCCTCTTATACCGCACCCCTATACCTTGTACTGTACCCCCTAACATATCCTCTTATACCGCACCCCTATTCCTGGTACTGTACCCCCAACATATCCTCTTATACCGCACCCCTATACCATGTACTGTACCCCCCAACATATCCTCTTATACCGCACCCCTATACCTTGTACTGTACCCCCCAACATATCCTCTTATACCGCACCCCTATACCTTGTACTGTACCCCCCCAACATATCCTCTTATACCGCACCCCTATACCATGTACTGTACCCCCAACATATCCTCTTATACCGCACCCCTATACCATGTACTGTACCCCCCAACATATCCTCTTATACCGCACCCCTATACCTGGTACTGTACCCCCCAACATATCCTCTTATACCGCACCCCTATACCATGTACTGTACCCCCCAACATATCCTCTTCTACCGCACCCCTATACCATGTACTGTTCCCCCCAACATATCCTCTTATACCGCACCCCTATACCTGGTACTGTACCCCCCAACATATCCTCTTATACCGCACCCCTATACCTTGTATTGTACCCCCCAACATATCCTCTTATACCGCACCCCTATACCATGTACTGTACCCCCCCAACATATCCTCTTATACCGCACCCCTATACCTTGTACTGTACCCCCCAACATATCCTCTTATACCTCACCCCTATACCATGTACTGTACCCCCCAACATATCCTCTTATACCTCACCCCTATAACTTGTACTGTACCACCCAACATATCCTCTTATACCGCACCCCTATACCATGTACTGTACCCCCCAACATGTCCTCTTATACCGCACCCCTATACCTGGTACTGTACCCCCCCAACATGTCCTCTTATACCGCACCCCTATACCATGTACTGTACCCCCCAACATATCCTCTTATACCGCACCCCTATACCATGTACTGTACCCCCCAACATATCCTCTTATACCGCACCCCTATACCATGTACTGTACCCCAACATATCCTCTTATACCGCACCCCTATACCTGGTACTGTACCCCCCAACATATCCTCTTATACCGCACCCCTATACCATGTACTGTACCCCCCAACATATCCTCTTATACCTCACCCCTATACCATGTACTGTACCCCCAACATATCCTCTTATACCGCACCCCTATACCATGTACTGTACCCCCCAACATATCCTCTTATACCGCACCCCTATACCATGTACTGTACCCCCAACATATCCTCTTATACCGCACCACTATACCATGTACTGTACCCCCCAACATATCCTCTTATACCGCACCCCTATACCATGTACTGGACCCCCAACATATCCTCTTATACCGCACCCCTATACCATGTACTGTACCCCCCAACATATCCTCTTATACCGCACCCCTATACCATGTACTGTACCCCCCAACATATCCTCTTATACCGCACCCCTATACCATATACTGTACCCCCCAACATATCCTCTTATACCGCACCCCTATACCTGGTACTGTACCCCAACATATCCTCTTATACTGCACCCCTATACCATGTACTGTACCCCCCAACATATCCTCTTATACCTCACCGCTATACCATGTACTGTACCCCCCAACATATCCTCTTATACCTCACCAATATACCTTGTACTGTACCCCCCAACATATCCTCTTATACCGCACCCCTATACCTTGTACTGTACACCCCAACATATCCTCTTATACCGCACCCCTATACCTGGTACTGTACCCCCCAATATATCCTCTTATACCTCACCCCTATACCATGTACTGTACCCCCCAACATATCCTCTTATACCGCACCCCTATACCATGTACTGTACCCCCAACATATCCTCATATACCGCACCCCTATACCATGTACTGTACCCCCAACATATCCTCTTATACCGCACCCCTATACCATGTACTGTACCCCCCAACATATCCTCTTATACCGCACCTCTATACCTGGTACTGTACCCCCCAACATATCCTCTTATACCGCACCCCTATACCATGTACTGTACCCCCCAACATATCCTCTTATACCGCACCCCTATACCATGTACTGTACCCCCCAACATATCCTCTTATACCGCACCCCTATACCATGTACTGTACCCCCCAACATATCCTCTTATACCGCACCTCTATACCTGGTACTGTACCCCCCAACATATCCTCTTATACCTCACCCCTATACCTTGTACTGTACCCCCCAACATATCCTCTTATACCGCACCCCTATACCATGTACTGTACCCCCCAACATATCCTCTTATACCGCACCCCTATACCATGTACTGTACCCCCCAACATATCCTCTTATACCGCACCCCTATACCATGTACTGTACCCCCCAACATATCCTCTTATACCGCACCCCTATACCATGTACTGTACCCCCCAACATATCCTCTTATACCGCACCCCTATACCTTGTACTGTACCCCCCAACATATCCTCTTATACCGCACCCCTATACCTTGTACTGTACCCCCCAACATATCCTCTTATACCGCACCCCTATACCATGTACTGTACCCCCCAACATATCCTCTTATACCGCACCCCTATACCATGTACTGTACCCCCCAACATATCCTCTTATACCGCACCCCTATACCATGTACTGTACCCCCCAACATATCCTCTTATACCGCACTCCTATACCATGTACTGTACCCCCCAACATATCCTCTTATACCGCACCCCTATACCATGTACTGTACCCCCCAACATATCCTCTTATACCGCACCCCTATACCTTGTACTGTACCCCCCAACATATCCTCTTATACCGCACCCCTATACCTTGTACTGTACCCCCCCAACATATCCTCTTATACCGCACCCCTATACCATGTACTGTACCCCCAACATATCCTCTTATACCGCACCCCTATACCATGTACTGTACCCCCCAACATATCCTCTTATACCGCACCCCTATACCGTGTACTGTACCCCCCAACATATCCTCTTATACCGCACCCCTATACCATGTACTGTACCCCCCAACATATCCTCTTATACCGCACCCCTATACCGTGTACTGTACCCCCCAACACATCCCCTATATACTGTACCCCAACACATCCCCCTATATACTGTTCCCCAACACATCTCCCTATATACTATACCCCAACACATCCCCCTATATACTATACCCCAACACATCCCCTATATACTGTACCCCCAACACATCCCCCTATATACTGTACCCCAACATATCCCCCTATATATTGTACCCCCAACACATCCCCTATATACTGTACCCCAACACATCCCCCTATATACTGTACCCCAACACATCCCCCTATATACTGTACCCCAACACATCCCCCTATATACTGTACCCCAAAATATCCCCCTTTATACTGTACCCCAACACATCCTCTATATACTGTACCCTAACATATCCCCCTATAAACTGTACCCCCAACACATCCCCTATATACTGTACCCCAACATATCCCCTAATATACTGTACCCCAACACATCCCCCTATATACTGTACCCCAACACATCCCCCTATATACTGTACCCCCAACACATCCTCTATATACTGTACCCCAACATATCCCCCTATAAACTGTACCCCCAACACATCCCCTATATACTGTACCCCAACATATCCCCCTATATTCTGTATCACAACACATCCCCCTATATACTGTACCCCAACACATTCCCCTATATACTGTACCCCAACACATCTCCCTATATACTGTATCCCCAACACATCCCCCTATATACTGTACCCCAACATATCCCCCTATATACTGTACCCCCAACACATCCCCTATATACTGTACCCCAACACATCCCCCTATATACTGTACCCCCAACACATCCCCCTATATACTGTACCCCAACACATCCCCCTATATACTGTACCCCAAAATATCCCCCTTTATACTGTACCCCAACACATCCTCTATATACTGTACCCCAACATATCCCTTTATAAACTGTACCCCCAACACATCCCCTATATACTGTACCCCAACATATCCCCTAATATACTGTACCCCAACACATCCCCCTATATACTGTACCCCAACACATCCCCCTATATACTGTACCCCAACATATCCCCCTATATACTGTACCCCAACACATCCCCTATATACTGTACCCAACACATTCCCCTATATAGTGTACCCCAACACATCCCCTATATACTGTACCCCAACACATCCCCTATATACTGTACCCCAACACATCCCCCTATATACTGTACCCAACACATCCCCCTATATACTGTACCCAAACATATCCCCCTATATACTGTACCCCCAACACATCCCCCTATATACTGTACCCCAACACATCCCCCTATATACTGTACCCCAACACATCCCCTGTATACTGTACCCCAACATATCCCCCTATATACTGTACCCCAACACATCCTCTATATACTGTACCCCAACATATCCCCCTATATACTGTACCCCCAACACATCCCCCTATATACTGTACCCAACACATCCCCCTATATACTCTACCCCAACACATTCTCTATATACTGTACCCCAACATATCCCCCTATATACTGTACCCCCAACACATCCCCCTATATACTGTACCCCAACACATCCCCCTATATACTGTACCTCAACACATCCCCTATATACTGTACCCCAACACATCCCCCTATATACTGTACCCCAACACATCCCCCTATATACTGTACCCCAACATATCCCCCTATAAACTGTACCCCCAACACATCCCCCTATATACTGTACCCCAACATATCCCCTATATACTGTACCCAACACATCCCCTATATACTGTACCCCAACACATCCCCCTATATACTGTACCCAACACATCCCCCTATATACTGTACCCCAACATATCCCCCTATATACTGTACCCCCAACACATCCCCCTATATACTGTACCCCAACATATCCCCCTATATACTGTACCCCCAACACATCCCCTGTATACTGTACCCCCAACACATCCCCTGTATACTGTACCCCAACATATCCCCCTATATACTGTACCCCAACACATCCTCTATATACTGTACCCCAACATATCCCCCTATATACTGTACCCCCAACACATCCCCCTATATACTGTACCCCCAACACATCCCCCTATAAACTGTACCCCAACATATCCCCCTATATACTGTACCCCAACATATCCCCTATATACTGTACCCCAACACATCCCCTATATACTGTACCCCAACACATCCCCTATATACTGTACCTCAACACATCCCCTATATACTGTACCCCAACACATCCCCCTATATACTGTACCCCAACACATCCCCCTATATACTGTACCCCAACACATCCCCCTATATACTGTACCCCAACATATCCCCTATATACTGTACCCCAACACATCCCCCTATATACTGTACCCCAACACATCCCCCTATATACTGTTCCCCAACACATCCCCCTATATACTGTACCCCAACACATCCCCCTATATACTGCACCCCAACACATCCCCCTATATACTGTACCCAACACATCCCCTATATACTGTACCCCAACATATCCCCCTATATACTGTACCCCAACACATCCCCCTATATACTATACCCCAACACATCCCTTATATACTGTATCCCAACATATCCCCCTATATACTGTACCCCAACACATCCCCCTATATACTATACCCCAACACATCCCTTATATACTGTACCCCAACATATCCCCCTATATACTGTACCCCAACACATCCCCTATATACTGTACCCCAACACATCCCCCTATATACTGTACCCCCAACACATCCCCCTATATACTGTACCCCAACACATCCCCCTATATACTGTACCCCAACACATCCCCCTATATACTGTACCCAACACATCCTCTATATACTGTACCCCAACATATCCCCCTATATACTGTACCCCAACACATCCCCCTATATACTATACCCCAACACATCCCTTATATACTGTACCCCAACATATCCCCCTATATACTGTACCCCAACACATCCCCCTATATACTATACCCAACACATCCCTTATATACTGTACCCCAACATATCCCCCTATATACTGTACCCCAACACATCCCCTATATACTGTACCCCAACACATCCCCCTATATACTGTACCCCCAACACATCCCCCTATATACTGTACCCCAACACATCCCCCTATATACTGTACCCCAACACATCCCCTTATATACTGTACCCCAACACATCCCCCTATATACTGTACCCAACACATCCCCTATATACTGTACCCCAACATATCCCCCTATATACTGTACCCCAACACATCCCCCTATATACTATACCCCAACACATCCCTTATATACTGTACCCCAACATATCCCCCTATATACTGTACCCCAACACATCCCCCTATATACTATACCCCAACACATCCCTTATATACTGTACCCCAACATATCTTCCTACAGTTGAGATCAAAAGTTTGGGCACCCCAGGTAAAAATTAGTATTAATGTGCATAAAGAAGCCAAGGAAAGATGGAAAAATCTCCAAAAGGCATCAAATTACAGATTAGACTTTCTTATAATATGTCACCAAAAGTTACATTTTATTTCCATCATTTACACTTTCAAAATAACAGAAAACAAAAAAATGGCGTCTGCAAAAGTTTGTGCACCCTGCAGAATTTATAGCATGCACTGCCCCCTTTACAAAGCTGAGACCTGTCAGTGTCATGGATTGTTCTCAATCATCATCTGGGAAGAGAAGGCGATGTCATCTCAAAGGTTTTAAATGCCCAGACTCATCTGACCTTGCCCCAACAATCAGCACCATGGGTTCTTCTAAGCAGTTGTCTAGAAATCTGAAACTGAAAATAGTTGATGCTCACAAAGCTGAAGAAGGCTATAAGAAGATAGCAAAACATTTTCAGATGTCAATATCCTCTGTTCAGAATGTAATTAAGAAATGGCAGTCATCAGGAACAGTGGAAGTTAAAGCAAGATCTGGAAGACCAAGGAAAATATCAGACAGAACAGCTCGCAGGATTGTGAGAAAAACAATTCAAAACCCACGTTTGACTGCACAATCCCTCCGGAAAGATCTGGCAGACACTGGTGTTGTGGTACACTATTCCACTATAAAGAGATACTTGTACAAATATGTTCTTCATGGAAGAGTCATCAGAAGAAAACCTCTTCTACGTCCTCACCACAAAAATCAGCGTTTGAACTTTGCAAATGAACATATAGACAAGCCTGATGCATTTTGGAAACAAGTTCTGTGGACCGATGAGGTTAAAATTTTACTTTTTGGCCGGAATGAGCAAAGGTACGTTTGGAGAAGAAGGGGAACAGAATTTAATGAAAAGAACCTCTGTCCAACTGTTAAGCATGGGGGTGGATCAATCATGCTTTGGGGTTGTATTGCAGCCAGTGGAACAGGGAACATCTCACGAGTAGAAGGAAAATGGATTCAATAAAATTTCAGCAAATTTTGGATGCTAACTTGATGCCATCTGTGATAAAGCTGAAGTAAAAGAGAGGATGGCTTCTACATATGGATAATGATCCTAAACACACCTCGAAATCCACGGGGGATTACATCAGGAGGCGTAAACTGAAGGTTTTACCATGGCCTTCATAATCTCCTGACCTCAACATAATTGAAAATCTATGGATAGACCTTAAAAGAGCAGTGCGTGACAGACAGACCAGAAATCTCAAAGAACTGGAAGACTTTTGTAAGGAAGAATGGGCAAAGATACCTCAACCAAGAACTGAAAGACTCTTGGCTGCTACAAAAAGCGTTTACAAGCTGTGATACTTGCCAAAGGGGGCAGTACAAGATATTAACTCTGCAGGGTGCACAACATTTTGATCCCCACTGTAAGCGATAAATGTAATCCCCTAAATATATATAAGACATGGAATCCCCATAAATGTATATAAGACATGGAATCCCCATAAATGTATATAAGACGTGGAATCCCCATAAATATATTTGTGGTCGTTGCTACATGACTGAAATGCGTAAAACCCTAATACTAACCTAACAACCAACTGTAACCAATAACCTATCAACCTCAACTAAGCAGTTTGGAGTGTGCCATAACTGCGGCGTAAAGAATATGCCTGGAAAAGAGGGCATACCCTGTGGTAAGTGTGATGGAATGAAAAGAAGGGGGGGCGGGTGGGAGCGAAGAACCCACGGCGTCATTGAAGGGAGGAGAGCCGTGAGTTTTATAGTCATCCCGCTCCTCCCACAATTACAGGCCAGCTGCGCAGGCCTTTCCATTTGTGGTCGTTGCTACATGACTGAAATGCGTAAAACCCTAATACTAACCTAACAACCAACTGTAACCAATAACCTATCAACCTCAACTAAGCAGTTTGGAGTGTGCCATAACTGCGGCGTAAAGAATATGCCTGGAAAAGAGGGCAAAACCCGGATTTAAACAAACATTTGTTTATTGCGGATTACAACACAAGAGACTGGAATGCGCTAGCCATTTCTTTGCGAGGGTTAGGGAAATACTGCATGTAGCATCCGCATTTCCGACATCCTAATTTCATGATTACGTGGGTCGGGACCCCGTGCTTAGAATTGGCTGTAGCTGCGCCAATACGGAAGGAGTGACCGGATAATGAAGTCGGGACTCCTCCCAGCGACCCGACCGAAATGCGTAAATGTTTGATGAACTGAGAAGTAGTTAGCGGGTTGGACCTGAGATGGAGTAAAGGGTCGTCAGCTGATAGGTTACACAGGCATTCAACAATTCACGGAGGACTGTGGCAGGACACCCTTTGTGCACGGTGGGGAAAACCGAACAACCACAGTTTGACCCGGTGACGAGGTCTTGGTCTGACTGAGGGACAGCTGGAAATGATCAGAGACATGTGACAGCTGACTGACCTTAGGAAAGGGCGCGTTAATGGTCCGAGTTGTACACCCGGTCTGAGAAACCCATAACAGGCAAGGCACATGGCCGCTTTTAATGTGAGGCTATCACGGATACCCAATGGTGTGGGGTCTAACAAGTCGGACAACTGCCTGAACACGTTGCCTGTGATTGGTTGTCTGACTGGGCTGCGAGGGACTTCCTTCTCAAGGATGCCCTTCAGAGCGGACTTCACCAAGCGAGAAGAGAGTATGGAGTAACTACGGGTATTGGTCAAGGATAAATGGTGTTGGATACCGGCTAGATAACTCTTAAAAGTATTGTGGGATAAATGCAGTGTGGAATGGCAAAACCCGACATATGCTAATAGGAAGGGAACTGAAATCTTGTCGCCCTCGGCGTGCTTGGATCTGGATTTGGAAAACGAGTTCCACGCCGTACCATAAATTTTTGCGTATTTGCGGACAAGGCATCTGCTGCAATATTCTGGACTCCTTCAACGTGAGCACATGTGAAAGTAAATGTATGTAGTAGGGACAGCCAAACTAACCGTCTAGCCAAGCTCATTTATCTATAACATGGCTGACCGTCTAACACCAGGACAGAGAGAGAGTATCCGAAGACGTGACGGGTGAGAATTGTATACGTGACGGACCTAGACAAGTATGTGCCCGGTGACAAGAGCGAAACGTTATACAAGTACCTTAACAACCTAGAACACCCTGAAGAGCATCTTTAGGAACGAGACTACACGGAGAAAGGAGCGCATCGACAACGCAAGCAATCACAACCTGAAAACGTGTCAGGTTCATGAGGTGATTACTTGGAGAACAATGTACGACACTTTAAACCAGAACAGAGGGAAAGTATGCGAAGACGTGTCGGACGAGAATCGTATGCGTAACCGGGCCTAGACGAGTATGCGCCCGGTGACAAGTGCGAAACGTTAAACGAGTACCATATCAACCTAGAACACCATGAAGCACCTTTTTGGGACATGACTACACATAGAAAGGAGCGCATCGACAACGCAAGCAATCACAACCTGAAAGCGTGTCAAGTTCATGAGGTGATTACTTGGAGAACAATGTACGACACTTTAAACCAGAACAGAGGGAAAGTATGCGAAGACGTGTCGGACGAGAATCGTATGCGTAACCGGGTCTAAACGAGTATGCGCCCGGTGACAAATGCGAAACGTTAAACGAGTACCATATCAACCTAGAACACCATGAAGCACCTTTTTGGGACATGACTACACATAGAAAGGAGCGCATCGACAACGCAAGCAATCACAACCTGAAAGCGTGTCAAGTTCATGAGGTGATTACTTGGAGAACAATGTACGGCACTTTAAACCAGACAGAGGGAAAGTATGCGAAGACGTGTCGGACGAGAATCGTATGCGTAACCGGGTCTAAACGAGTATGCGCCCGGTGACAAATGCGAAACGTTAAACGAGTACCATATCAACCTAGAACACCATGAAGTACATTTTTGGGACATGACTACACAGAGAAAGGAGCGCATCGACAACGTAAGCAATCACAACCTGAAAGCGTGTCAGGTTCATGAGGTGATTACTTGGACAACAATAAGAAACTCTTTAAACCAGGAGAGAGGGAAAGTATGCGAAGACGTGTCGGACGAGAATTATATGCGTAACTGAGTCTAGATAAGTGTGTGCCCAGTGGTAAGTGCGAAAGTTCATACGAGTACCATTACAACCCAAAACATCGTGAATTCCGATTTTGAGAACGTGACTATATCGTAAAAGAGGTGCACCGACGACACAAGTAAACACAACCTGAAGACGTGTCAGGTTCATGAGGTGATTACTTGGATAATAAAACAAATCTTATCACCTACGTGTGGCGTTATTGCTGTTCTGAAGGCGTGTCAGTAACAACCGTGCAACGTACTCCCTGCAGGCGTGGCAGGCATGATGGGTATACATCACCTATGTGTGGCGTGTCAGTCATAACAATTATGCGACGTACCCTTTCTGTAACATGACAGGCTTAACAGGTAAATACCACCTATGCGTAGTGTCAGTGTCGTTCAGAAGGCATGTCAGTACCAACGATAATGAGACATACCCCGTCTGCAACGGTTTACTGGGTCAGCCCCGCCTGTGCGTCGTGTAATAGTCGTTCTGAATATGTGTGAGCAGCGACAACTGCTATGTATCACCCTGCCTATATAAAAATGCGTGCAGAACGACTACGTGTGAAACTGACGTAAACCGCTAAGCATGGCTATACCACCAACTTGATGAACCTATACTCGGGCCAACCATAAACGCGTATAGACCACCAGTGAATGCCTGAAGCTAACCACGACCTGATGGCAGAGAATATGCCGGCAAGTAGTAACTATTATAACCACATACCTGCGTACAGGGCCACACCCCATGTGCTGTATGAGCATGTGCGCTGCACAAAACTGCGGGCGTACGAACTTCACAAATAGCGCAAGTGCATGTACAGAACACATGCCACGAGTGCACACGCAGCCTGATTCCCGCGTGCACCCGAGTAATATAACCCTCCAAACATGCGTGATACAGGTCCTGCGAGCGGGTGTGCAGCACGAACCTTATGAGTGCATACTCAGTAGTAATCTAATGAGCGTGGGCCATGTAATACTATAAACGTGCGTACAGTGTGACTCGTATGAGCGTGTACAAGGTATGAATCCTATGAGTGTGTACAACATGACTCCTACAAGAGTGTGTGTAGTATGAACCCTGCAGGCGAGTACAAGCGTGTATACCACGTAAACCTACGAGCAAGTGTACAGAATGGATGCTACATTGGTATGCACCGCATGAACTTTATGAATTATGCGAGCGAGTGAACCGTATAAAAGCTACCGCGAATGTACTGCATAATCCTAACGCGTGTAAAGTAAGAATCCAACAAGCGTGTGTACAGTGTGTACTGTGTACAGCATGAATCTTATAAGTGTGTACGCAGCATAGTGCTACAAGTATGTACAAGCGTGTGTATAGAGTAAATGCTACAAGCATGCACCCCCGAACTATGCGCAAGTGTGAGTGCAGTATGAATGCTACAAGCAAGCGTACAGCATGAACCCTAAGGGTGAATGTACAATATAATCCTACAAGCGAGTGTACAGTATGAAACCTGTAGGCAAGTAAACGGTATAAACACTACAAGTGTGTACTGTATGAATCATACAAGCGTGTGTGCAGTATAAACCTTACAAAGGGGGTGTATAGTATGACCCTAAAAGCGTGTGTACGGTATAAAACTACAAGTGCGTAGAGAACGAATGAACCCTATAAGCGTGTGTGGCGTATAAATGTTACCGGCATGAATCCTACCAACGTGCATGGGTACCAGGATGTGTACAGCATGAACCCTACGGCATGATTCCTATAAGTGAGAATCGTAGCTTCACAACAGCTGGAGGCACACCGCCCGGAAACACAGAAATATAAATAAATGACAAGTAAACTGTGAGGAAGTTGGTTAAGAGACAAAGGTTAGAAGTGAGCGCAGCTGTTGGTGTAGCGTGCCTTAGACTGACCAGATTGGCAGCTGAGGGGGTGAAGCATAAGGCCACAGGGTGGGGCGGAGCGGTGAGACCGATTGAGTGTAAAGGTGTGCGAGTCTCAGTATACGGGAGACACATATAGATCCTCCCCGCAGCACAGAACTACAAAATGTGATAATGATATACATGTGCAGGAGGCTGTTCACATAGAGCGGTAATGTTATACATGTGCAGGAGACTGTTCACATAGTGCGGTAATGATATACATGTGCAAGAAGCCTAACACATAGTGTGGTAATGATATATATGTGCAAGAAGCCTATCACATAGTGCGGTAATGATATACATGTGCAGGAGACTGTTCACATAGAGCGGTAATGTTATACATGTGCAGGAGACTGTTCACATAGTGCAGTAATGATATACATGTGCAAGAAGCCTAACCCATAGTGCGGTAATGATATACATGTGCAAGAAGCCTAACACATAGTGCGGTAATGATATGCATGAGCAAGAAGCCTAACACATAGTGCAGTAATGATATACATGTGCAGGAGACTGTTCACACAATGCAGCAATCAAATACATGTGCGAGAGGCCTAACACATAGTGCGATAATGATATGCATGTGCAGGAGACTGTTCACACAATGCAGTAATCATAGTGCAGTAATGATATACATGTGCAGGAGACTGTTCACACAATGCAGCAATCAAATACATATGCAAGAAGCCTATCACACAGTGCGGTAACGATATACATGTGCAGGAGACTGATCACACAATGCAGTAATCATATACATGCGCAGCAAGCCGTTCACATGGCGCGGCAATGATATGCACGTGCAGGAGTCTGTTCACATAAAGTAATCGTATGCATGTGCAGCAAGCCGTTCACATAGTGCGGTAATGATATACATGTGCAGTAATGATATACATGTGCAGGAGACTGATCATATAGTGCGGTAATGATATACACGTGCAGGAGGCTGTTCACATAGTGCGGTAATGATATACATGTGCAGGAGGCTGTTCACATAGTGCGGTAATGATATACACGTGCAGGAGGCTGATCACATAGTGCGGTAATGATATACATGTGCAGGAGGCTGTTCACATAGTGCGGTAATGATATACATGTGCAGTAATGATATATATGTGCAGGAGACTGATCACATAGTGCAGTAATGATATACATGTGCAGGAGGCTGTTCACATAGTGCAGTAATGATATACATGTGCAGGAGACTGATCATATAGTGCAGTAATGAAATGCACGTGCAGGAGACTGATCATATAGTGCAGTAATGAAATGCACGTGCAGGAGGCTGAACACATAATAAAGCAAGCCATAAGAGAACACATACATGCGCAGCAAGCCGTACACATAGTGCGGTAATGATATGCTCGTGCAGGAGGCTGTTCGCATAACAAATTAGCCATATACATGCGCAGCAAGCCGTAAGTAATCATATGCAGCTAAAAACCGTAAAATGCTACCGGCGAATGCAGAAATGTAATACAATAACCTGGGGCCGGGCTGACCAAGGGTTTCCCCGAACTCCGGCTCACCTCCGGAGTCCGGGAACCGCCAGCGTTACCCCCGGTCAGCCACAGCCACTTACCCCCCCCATGCCGGCTGAAGCGAGGTTCCTGTCAGCTGACTCGTGCAGTCAGCTGACCGGTGGGAACGTGACTTCACTTCCTGCCGACATCACGTGACAACCCTCAAGCGAAGAACCCACGGCGTCAATGAAGGGGGAAGAGCCGTGAGTTTTATAGTCATCCCGCTCCTCCCACAATTACAGGCCAGCTGCGCAGGCCTTTCCATATAAGACATGGAATCCCCTAAATATATTTAAGACATGGAATCCCCATAAATGTATATAAGACATGGAATCCCCTAAATATATATAAGACGTGGAATCCCCATAAATGTATATAAGACATGGAATCCCCTAAATATATATAAGACATGGAATCCCCATAAATGTATATAAGACGTGGAATCCCCATAAATGTACATAAGACATGGAATCCCCTAAATATATATAAGACATGGAATCCCCATAAATATATATAAGAAATGGAATCCCCTAAATATATATAAGACATGGAATCCCCATAAATGTATATAAGACATGGAATCCCCATAAATGTATAAAAGACGTGGAATCCCCATAAATGTATATAAGACGTGGAATCCCCATAAATGTATATAAGACGTGGAATCCCCATAAATGTATAAAAGAAATGGAATCCCCTAAATATATATAAGACATGGAATCCCCATAAATGTATATAAGACATGGAATCCCCATAAATGTATATAAGACATGGAATCCCCATAAATATATATAAGACGTGGAATCCCCATAAATGTATATAAGACGTGGAATCCCCTAAATATATATAAGACGTGGAATCCCCTAAATATATATAAGACATGGAATCCCCTAAATATATATAAGACATGGAATCCCCTAAATATATATAAGACATGGAATCCCCATAAATGTATATAAGACGTGGAATCCCCATAAATGTATATAAGACGTGGAATCCCCATAAATGTATATAAGACGTGGAATCCCCATAAATGTATATAAGACGTGGAATCCCCTAAATATATATAAGACGTGGAATCCCCATAAATATATATAAGACATGGAATCCTCATAAATATATATATAAGACGTGGAATCCCCATAAATGTGTATAAGACATGGAATCCCCTAAATATATATAAGACATGGAATCCCCATAAATATATATAAGACATGGAATCCTCATAAATATATATAAGACGTGGAATCCCCTAAATATATATAAGACATGGAATCCCCATAAATATATATAAGACATGGAATCCCCATAAATATATATATAAGACATGGAATCCTCATAAATATATATATAAGACATGGAATCCCCATAAATGTATATGAGACATGGAATCCCCATAAATGTATATAAGACATGGAATCCCCATAAATGTATATAAGACATGGAATCCCCTAAATATATATAAGACATGGAATCCCCATAAATATATATAAGACATGGAATCCCCATAAATATATATAAGACATGGAATCCCCATAAATATATATGAGACATGGAATCCCCATAAATATATATAAGACATGGAATTCCCATAAATGTATATAAGACATGGAATCCTCATAAATATATATAT
Source organism: Hyla sarda (assembly GCF_029499605.1). Lineage (NCBI taxonomy): Eukaryota > Metazoa > Chordata > Amphibia > Anura > Hylidae > Hyla > Hyla sarda. The sequence goes on from NW_026608479.1 coordinate 54,221, forward strand.
AAGACATGGAATCCCCTAAATATATATAAGACATGGAATCCCCATAAATATATATAAGACATGGAATCCTCATAAATATATATATAAGACATGGAATCCTCATAAATATATATATAAGACATGGAATCCCCATAAATGTATATGAGACATGGAATCCCCATAAATGTATATAAGACATGGAATCCCCATAAATGTATATAAGACATGGAATCCCCTAAATATATATAAGACATGGAATCCCCATAAATATATATAAGACATGGAATCCCCATAAATATATATAAGACATGGAATCCCCATAAATATATATGAGACATGGAATCCCCTAAATATATATAAGACATGGAATCCCCATAAATATATATAAGACATGGAATCCTCATAAATATATATATAAGACATGGAATCCCCTAAATATATATAAGACATGGAATCCCCATAAATATATATAAGACATGGAATCCTCATAAATATATATATAAGACATGGAATCCTCATAAATATATATATAAGACATGGAATCCCCATAAATGTATATGAGACATGGAATCCCCATAAATGTATATAAGACATGGAATCCCCATAAATGTATATAAGACATGGAATCCCCTAAATATATATAAGACATGGAATCCCCATAAATATATATAAGACATGGAATCCCCATAAATATATATAAGACATGGAATCCCCATAAATATATATGAGACATGGAATCCCCATAAATATATATAAGACATGGAATTCCCATAAATGTATATAAGACATGGAATCCCCTAAATATATATAAGACGCCGAATCCCCATAAATGTATATAAGACGCGGAATCCCCATAAATGTATATAAGACGCGGAATCCTCATAAATATATATAAGACGTGGAATCCCCATAAATGTATATAAGACACGGAATCCCCATAAATGTATATAAGACGTGGAATCCCCTAAATATATATAAGACGTGGAATCCCCATAAATATATATAAGACGTGGAATCCCCATAAATATATATAAGACGTGGAATCCCCTAAATATATATGACGTGGAATCCCCATAAATGTATATAAGACGTGGAATCCCCATAAATGTATATAAGACGTGGAATCCCCATAAATATATATAAGACGTGGAATCCCCATAAATATATATAAGACGTGGAATCCCCATAAATATATATAAGACGTGGAATCCCCATAAATATATATAAGACGTGGAATCCCCATAAATGTATATAAGACGTGGAATCCCCATAAATGTATATAAGACGTGGAATCCCCTAAATGTATATGAGACGTGGAATCCCCATAAATGTATATGAGACATGGAATCCCCATAAATGTATATGAGACATGGAATCCCCATAAATATATATAAGACATGGAATCCCCATAAATGTATATAAGACATGGAATCCCCTAAATATATATAAGACATGGAATCCCCATAAATATATATATAAGACGTGGAATCCCCATAAATATATATAAGACGTGGAATCCCCATAAATATATATAAGACGCGGAATCCCCTAAATATATATAAGACGCGGAATCCCCCTAAATGTATAAAAGACGCGGAATCCCCATAAATGTATATAAGACGCGGAATCCCCTAAATGTATATAAGACGCGGAATCCCCATAAATGTATATAAGACGTGAAATCCCCATAAATGTATATAAGACGTGGAATCCCCATAAATGTATATAAGACGTGGAATCCCCTAAATGTATATAAGACGTGGAATCCCCCTAAATGTATATAAGACGTGGAATCCCCATAAATGTATATAAGACGTGGAATCCCCTAAATGTATATAAGACGTGGAATCCCCATAAATGTATATAAGACGTGGAATCCCCATAAATGTATATAAGACGTGGAATCCCCATAAATGTATATAAGACGTGGAATCCCCTAAATGTATATAAGACGTGGAATCCCCATAAATGTATATAAGACGTGGAATCCCCTAAATGTATATAAGACGTGGAATCCCCTAAATGTATATAAGACGTGGAATCCCCATAAATGTATATAAGACGTGGAATCCCCATGAATGTATATATAAGACGTGGAATCCCCATGAATGTATATATAAGACGTGGAATCCCCATGAATGTATATATAAGACGTGGAATCCCCCTGAATGTATATATAAGACGTGGAATCCCCCTGAATGTATATATAAGACGTGGAATCCCCCTGAATGTATATATAAGACGTGGAATCCCCCTGAATGTATATATAAGACGTGGAATCCCCCTGAATGTATATATAAGACGTGGAATCCCCCTGAATGTATATATAAGACGTGGAATCCCCCTGAATGTATATATAAGACGTGGAATCCCCCTGAATGTATATATAAGACGTGGAATCCCCCTGAATGTATATATAAGACGTGGAATCCCCCTGAATGTATATATAAGACGTGGAATCCCCCTGAATGTATATATAAGACGTGGAATCCCCCTGAATGTATATATAAGACGCGGAATCCCCCTGAATGTATATATAAGACGCGGAATCCCCCTGAATGTATATATAAGACGCGGAATCCCCATAAATGTATATAAGACGCGGAATCCCCATAAATGTATATAAGATGTGGAATCCCCATAAATGTATATAAGACGTGGAATCCCCTAAATATATATAAGACGTGGAATCCCCATAAATGTATATAAGACGTGGAATCCCCATAAATATATATAAGACATGGAATCCCCATAAATGTATATAAGACGTGGAATCCCCTAAATATATATAAGACGTGGAATCCCCATAAATGTATATAAGACGTGGAATCCCCATAAATGTATATAAGACGTGGAATCCCCATAAATGTATATAAGACGTGGAATCCCCATAAATGTATATAAGACGTGGAATCCCCTAAATATATATAAGACGTGGAATCCTCTAAATATATATAAGACATGGAATCCCCATAAATGTATATAAGACATGGAATCCCCATAAATGTATATAAGACATGGAATCCCCATAAATGTATATAAGACATGGAATCCCCATAAATATATATAAGACAAATGCAGGTGATCCAATATACATGGTTGAAAAGAGGTTAAAAACATTGGTAGATAATGCTTATGCCACTGACCTTATAGATAAAGATCTACATGAGTTTCTATTGCCCAGTCATCCTAAAACGCCATTAATATATATTCTACCTAAAATACACAAAAGACTTGTTCCGGAGGTACGCAGTGGAGACTGATTCATATATCAGGGACACTGTGGACTTCCTGAATAAAATTAGAGATGTACAGTTACCTACAGGTGCCCTGATGGTCTCTTTTGATGTAGTGTCTTTGTACACTTGCATAGATCACGCTAGAGGATTAGAGACTATGAAAAAAGCGCTTGAAAACTCCCTCTACAGCCCTGAGGCTAAAGAATTCTTGTTAGGATTGGTGGAGATCATCGTGACTTGCAATTATTTTCTTTTCAATGGAGTCTTCTATATCCAAAAGAGAGGGACCTCGAGGTCAGCAACATCTATATATCCCACCATTTTGAGAAAGTTCTCAAATGATGGAGATATATTGATGATGTCTTTACCATTTGGAGTGGCACTGTTGCCGAATTGACTGATTTTTTCAATTATCTCAACGATATCGATCGTGACATTAAGTTCACGATGGTATCCTCTGAGAGTGGAATTCAATTCCTTGATACATGGGCTTATGTGGAAAACCATAGATTAAAAACTGACCTGTTTGTTAAACCTACTGACAGGAACAATCTGTTAAGATATGAAAGTTCACATCCTAAAAATATGGTTAAGTCGTTGCCCCTTAGCCAGTTAATGCGGGTTAGGAGGATAGTGGAGGACCCGTCCAGACAAGACGGTAGACTGGAGGAAATGGGCACCAAATTTTTGAAAAGGGGTTATCCAAGAAGTCAAGTTAACCGACACATTGACAATGTAAAAGGGATGGATCGTGAAACCTTATTACTTCCTTCAACAGGCAGGACTCAAAAGAAAGAGAAGACATGTCGCATTCCATTTGTATCCACGTACACTAACTATAGTCAGAGGATCGGCAGAATTGTTGCCTCCCATTGGGGTATTTTGAAAAATACTTTTGATCGGATACCCGAGTTCGCCAGCCCTCCCTTACTTTCATATAGACGGTCTCCTAACTTAAGGGATAAGCTGTTGAAGTCAGGAATTAAACAAAAGTCACTTGATTTGGCATCCAAACTGAAACCAGGTTCTTTTCCCTGCATGGAGTGTGATAATTGCGCAATGATGATCAAGGGAGATGTGTTTATACATCCAACCACTGGACAGAAATATAAAATAAAATATAATTTAACTTGCCGTTCCGAATTTGTGATTTACATACTCATTTGCCCATGTTTAAAACTTTATGTGGGCGAGCCAACCACCCAGTGCAGAATTAGACTGAATAATCATAAGTCCACCATTAGAACATGGAAAGTAGACCTTCCAGTTCCTCGTCATTTCTTGGAGTGTAACCACAGAGTAGATCAGCTAAAATTTACCATTGTCAACCATGTACCGGTTTTGAAGAAAGGGGGTGATAGAGAAAAATTGTTGAGACAAAAAGAATTAAGATGGATTTCTAAATTGAATACATTAAGACCAACAGGGATGAACATTGATTTTTCTTTAAAGCCGTTTTTATAGTTACTAAAATATCCAGAGTTACACACATTGTGCTGGTTACAATACTTCATATGTGTAGGAGCAATTCTTTATGTGTAATTTTTATGAATTTTTACTTTTTCAGCAATATTATAACACTGTATAGTTACACATATCATTTACACGGTTTTCTCTTTCTCTTTTCTTCCAGTTCTCCCCGGAGAGGACCATTCTGCTTGCCCTGAAGATCTCGTCACCTGGAAATGATTTTTTCATAAAAGTGATTTACATAGTTATACTGAGAACCTAAATTGGCGATTTCTGTTTTTGTGTTTAATTAAAATAAACATTATGTTGCATACTTGGAAGTGACAGGAGGAATATATGCCTATAACGGACACACATAGTGGTCTGTACAATTTATTGGGCACGTGAGAATGTAGGTTGTGGGAGGTGGCGCTCCTTCCATGAACTCATCTATCATGCCCCGTTAATCTGGGGTGATGATGTGGGTCATGGAGGATTATGTATCCCCCATGGACACATGTACTCCCCTTTCTTTTGGGTGAGATGTGACTGAGGTTGATACCCCTGGACACTGTCCCCATTTACCGAATGTGCCTGATCCTCAAATAGCCACTTCCATAGCGATAACTTATTACTACCCGCTTTGGGAGGTAATCGCCACCTTATTAGGAGAAATATTGTTACTTTATACTAATGTTTAGCTTTTTGATAGAATAAACATACCTTTTTGCCTAATTGGTTCTCTAGCATAGACGCTAATGTTATTGCTGGTAATCACATGACTGATCACATGGCCCCCGCTAGAAGCGATCATATGACCAGAGTCATGTGACTAAGTCTTAGTATGATGCGACGCGGCTTCCGCTTCTGCGCAGACACTGTGTTTACAAACACAGACCGCGTGTTTCCGGTGATGACGTGCATACCCCGGGTGGTGAGTAGAGTTGGCCTGATGGCGGAGTCTTGGAGGATTAGATACTATATGCACATAAGATGGATTTACACTATACACCTACTACATGTATATATAAAAATTTAATATACTATTTTGATTATTGTTTATAGCACTTTGAAGTATATGTTATTATTTTGAGTGACCACACCTCTTAAGGAAATGAGGTCATCACTTGCTACCATATACATTTCAGTTTGTTACACTGTCACATCTGTACACTATGGGTGAATAAAACACCACTATTTGGATTGAATCCTTTTGGAGTGCCGCTTCTTCCTTGTTTTTTTTGCCTTCCTCGCAGGTTTGGTGCTCCTCCTACTTCTGCCTACCTTGTGGGTGATGCATTCTTGCTACATCTGCCATCCTCATAGGTCATATACTTTCTCAACATCTGCATTCCTCATGAGCCATGAACGCCACTGCATCTTCCTTCCCTAGAGGTCATGCGCTCCTGCTACATTTTCCTATCTTGCGAGTCATGTACTCCTTCCATATCTGTCATTCTCATGAGTCATGCTTTCTTGACACATCTACCTTCCTCACAGACCATGCATTCCTGCTAAATCTGCCTTCCTCGCCGGTTTGTCGCTCCTGCTACAACTGCCTTCCTTGTGGGTGATGTGTTTTTGCAACAACTGCCTTCACCGCGGGTTAAACTCATCTGCCTTCCTCGCAGGCCATGCATTCATGCTACATCTACCTTCCCCACAGGTCATGTGCTCTTGCTACATCTGCATTTCTTGCTTTTGTTATATCTGCCTTCCTTTAGGTTAATACACTCCTGCCATATTTGTCTTCCTTGCTGGTCAAACTTACCTGCTAAATCTGCCTTCCTTCGGGGTTGAAAAGCTTCTGCTACGTCCTTGCATGTCAGGCACTCTAGCCACATATGTCTTGCTTGCCAGTCATGCGCTCCTGCTACATCTGCCTTCCCTGCGGTTCAGGCACTCCTGCTACATCTGCCTTTCTCGTGGCCAAGGTGCTCCTGCTATATCTGCTTTCCCTGTGGGTCAGGCATTCCTGCCACATTTGCCTTCCTTGCAGGTTAGGCACTCTTGCAATATCTATCCTCCTCACTGGTCATGCGCCTACTGACTTATCTGTCTTACTTACCAGTTATGCACTTCTGTTACATCTGCCTTCCCCGTGGGTCATGCGCTCCCTCCAAATCTGACCTTCTCGTAAGTCATGCTCTTACTCCACATTTGCCTTTCTCACGAACCATGCACTCCCATTAGCTCTTCCTTCCTTCGAGGTCATGTGCTTCAGCTACATATTCCTTCCTTGTAGGTCATGTGCTTTCCCCACATCTGTCTTCCTCACAGGTCAGGCACACGTGACACACCTGCCTTCCTCGCCGGTCATGTGCTCCCAGTACATCCTTCTTCAATGGAATTAATGTGCTCTAGCTATATATGTGTGGTGTCCCGGTGCCGTGTTGTATACGTTACCTATGTGGAGGTCCCCATAGTCAGAGTCCCTAGGACGTCGGGGTCCCTCTTTTTTAGTTTTCCCCTTGTCACCTCTCACTTAGTCGATGACTATATAGCAGTTCTTAATAATATAAATATAAGTATAAATATGTATATATTTAGTTATCTACCTGTTCGGAGCGTAGCAGGACCTGCAGGTCACATGATTAGGTTAGAACTCTATGGTTTTGCTACAGGACCTTTGGAGGTTCCCGTGATGTGTTCACCCACAATGCACTGTAACGGTGAGTGACAGTCGTTACGGACCAATCAAAAACGGCCAGCCCCTGCCCATATAAGGGACCTGCGCCATCTTGATCCCTCTCTTGGGTTGCTGACTCTGGAAGAGGTAGGACTTCCGCAGCTTACAAAATGATTTACTAGGCCAAAGCCTTGTGGCCTCGGCCTCTAACATAGCGGATAGACTAAGCAATTCCCCGCTACTCATCGCAAGATCACTGGAACTAATTACTCCCCTAAATCCAGCGGATCTCTGCTATACAATCCTTAAGAAGCTAAATTGGGCTTATCTGATCTCAACCAACTGTCAATTGCTTCTCAAGCTATATGCAAAGAGACTCTTATCTGGACTGTTACTATTACCACATGTACAGAAATTCTTCAGTAAAAGTTCCAGCAAGTTTTCAGTTAACAGTAGTTGTGGACAATCCTTTATTTCTGCATCACCTATTGCTCTTGGGAAGGGTGGCAATAGGCCTTTCAAGAAACCCAGTATTTAACCCTCACCCTGGCGTCACGAGTGACAAGGGTTAACAGCGCCCTTAACTATCCTGAACAGCAACACCCTAAATCCCCACAAGACAGTATCCTCCCATCCGCCACCACATATGCCTTTCTGGCGGGCCATGCTCCCTGCTAAATCTGCCTTTCTCGTGGGTAATGCACTCCTGCTACATCTGCCTTTCTCCCTGGCCATGCACTCCTGCTACATATTTCTTCCTTGTTGGTTTATGCCTTCTGCTACGTTTGCTTTCCTCGCGGGCCATATACTGCTAGTGCTTTCCTCGTGGATCATGAACTTCTTCCACATCTGCCTTCCTCATGGGTCATGCACTCCCATTGTATCTTCCTTCCATGGTGGTCATGCACTCCCACTATATCTTCCTACCCCCACAGTAATGCGCTTCCTCCACATCTGCCTTCTGCATAAGCCATGCACTCCCACTGCATTTTCCTTCCATGGGGGTCATGCGCTTCGGCTGCATCTGCCTTCCTTGCAGGTCATGCACTCCCACTACATCTTCCTTCCTTGTGGGTCATGTGCCTTTACCACATTTTCCTTCCTTGCAACCATGTACTCCTGCTAAATTTGCCTTCCTCACAGGTTACACACTCCTGCTACCTTTCTCGTAGGTTAGGTGCTCCTGCTACATCTGCCTAATTCATGGGTGATATGTTTCTGCAAGTCTGCCATCCCCGTGCGTTTTGCACTCCTGTCACATCTGCCTTCCTTGTGGGTCATGTGTTTTCTCCACATTTTCCTTCCACACAAGCCATGCACTCATTACATCTACCTTCCTTAGGAGTCTTATGCTCCTGCCACATCTGCCTTCCTTATGGGTCATGTATTCCCTCCACATCTGCCTCCTTCTTGGGTCATGCGCTCCTGCCCCATCTGCCTTCATTATGAGCAATGCATTCCCATTGCATCTTCCTTCCATGGGGGTCATGCACTTCCCCCACATCTGCCTTCCTCACGGGTCATGTGCTTCCTCCACATCTGCCTTCCTCACAAGCCATGCACTCTCACCACATCTCCCTTCCTTAGGGGTCATATGCTTCTGCCACATGTGCCTTCCTGGTGGGTCATGCGCTCTCTCCTCAGCTGCCTTCCTTGTGGGTCATGCAATCCCTCCACATTTGCCTCCTTCTTGGGTCATGCGCTCCTTCCACATCTCCCTTTATTATGAGCCATGCACACTCATTGCATTTTCCCTCCATGAGGTCATGCACTTCCCCCACATCTGCCTTCCTCACGGGTCAAGTGCTTTCGCCACTTCTGCCTTTGTTACAAGCCACGCACTCTCACATCTACCTTCCTCAGGGGTCATATGCTCCTGCCACATCTGTTTTCCTCATGAGTCATGCCCTCCTGCCACATCTGTCTTCATCAGGTGCAATGCACTCCCACTGGATCTTCCTCCCATGCAGGTCATGCACTCTTGCTACATCTTCCTTCTTTGCAGGTCAAGTCCTTCCGCTAAATCTCTCTTCCTCGGGGGTCATGCGCTTCCTCCACATATTTCCCTCTTTGCGGGTCCTACACTCTTGCAACATCTGCCCTCTTTGCGGATCATGCGCTTCGTCCACATCAGCCCTCCTTGTGGGTCATGTTCTTCCCCCACATCTACCTTTCTCAAAGGTTATGTGTTCACGCTACATATGCTATCCTCACAAGGCCTTCACTCGCACTATATCTGTGGGTTATGCACTTCTTTCCTATCTTCATTCCTCACAAGCCATGCAAACCTACTACATTTCCTTCCTGAGGTCATGTGCTCCCACATCTGCCTTCTCCACAGGCCATGGACTCCGATCACATCTGCCTTCTCCACAGGCCATGGACTCCGATCACATCTGTCTTCTCCACAGGCCATGATCTCCCACCACATCAGTCTTCTCCACAGGCCATGGTCTCCCACCACATCAGTCTTCTCTACAGGCCATGGACTCCCACCACATCTGCCTTCTCCACAGGCCATGGACTCCCATCACATCTGCCTTCTCCACAGGCCATGGACTCCCATCACATCTGCCTTCTCCACAGGCCATGGACTCCCATCACATCTGCCTTCTTCACAGGTCATGGACTCCCATCACATCTGCCTTCTCCACAGGCCATGGACTCCCATCACATCTGCCTTCTCCACAGGCCATGGACTCCCATCACATCTGCCTTCTCCACAGGCCATGGACTCCCATCACATCTGCCTTCTCCACAGGCCATGGACTCCCATCACATCTGCCTTCTCCACAGGCCATGGACTCCCACCACATCTGTCTTTCTTTGTATACTTTGTCACTTCGCTCCTGTCACCTTTTCCACCATGCTGGCCAGGGATAAGTAGATGCCTCAAAAGACACCTTGGGGCCTGAATGTATGTTGGGGATGAATATTTGTTATCTGTGGGGCCTCCCATTTGGATTGTTGTGTTGTACGACCGTTATGGGATAATTGAGAAAGCTGATCAACCCTGGCACCTAAGGGGTTCATTTGCTGATATATTTGATCCTAGCAGTACAGGACATCTCGCCCCAAGGACATCACGAGACCGCTGCGGCCCCTGATGGATTGATCGCTTATCCGTTGTCACATTCACACCTCAGGGATGTAGGGGGGCTCAGGATCCCCTGCTTTATAAAAGCTGAGGCTTCGCTGCAATGGCAGGATTGGGAGCGAACGCTGGTGGTGTCATATGATTTAAAAAAAAAAAAAACAGCTGCGTCATACCATAAGCACCGCCGCCTCACACCATACACTAAAAAAAACCACCGCCGCCTCACACCATACACTAAAAAACCACCACCGCCGCCTCACACCATACACAAAAAACCACCACCGCCGCCTCACACCATACACTGAAAAAACCACCACTGCCGCCTCACACCATACACTGAAAAAACCACCACTGCCGCCTCACACCATACACTGAAAAAACCACCACTGCCGCCTCACACCATACACTGAAAAAACCACCATCGCCGCCGCCTCACACCATACACTGAAAAAACCACCACCGCCACCTCACACCATACACTGAAAAAACCACCACCACCGCCTCACACCACACAATAAAAACCGCCACCACCATACACTAAAAACCACCGCCGCCTCACACCATACACGAAAAAAAAACACTGCCGCCTCACACCATACACTGAAAAAAAACGCCACCTCACACCATACACTGAAAAAACCGCCACCGCCTCACACCACACAATAAAAATCGCCGCCACCTCACACCATACACTAAAAACCACCGCCGCCTCACACTATACACTAAAAAAAACACCGGTGCCTCAGACCATACACAAAAAAAAAAAATAAATAAAACCACCCCCGCCTCACACCATACACTAAAAAAAAAAAACACCCCCGTTAGCACACCATACTCTAAAAACCACCGCCACCTCACACCATACACTAAAAACCACCGCCGCCTCACACCATACACTAAAAACCACCCCCGCCTCACACCATACACTAAAAACCACCCCCGCCTCACACCATACACTAAAAAAAAAAAAAACACCCCCGCCAGCACACCATACTCTTAAAACCACCGCCACCTCACACCATACACTAAAAACCACCCCCGCCTAACACCATACACTAAAAACCACCCCCGCCTCACACCATACACTAAAAACCACCCCCGCCTCACACCACACACTTAAAAACCACCCCCGCCGCCTCACACCACACACTTAAAAACCACCCCCGCCGCCTCACACCACACACTTAAAAACCACCCCCGCCGCCTCACACCACACACTTAAAACCCGCCGCCGCCTCACACCAAAACCCGCCGCCGCCTCACACCAAAACCCGCCGCCGCCTCACACCACACACTAAAACCCGCCGCCGCCTCACACCACACACTAAACCCCGCCGCCGCCTCACACCACACACTAAACCCCGCCGCCGCCTCACACCACACACTAAACCCCGCCGCCGCCTCACACCACACACTAAACCCCGCCGCCGCCTCACACCACACACTAAACCCCGCCGCCGCCTCACACCACACACTAAACCCCGCCGCCGCCTCACACCACACACTAAACCCCGCCGCCGCCTCACACCACACACTAAACCCCGCCGCCGCCTCACACCACACACTAAACCCCGCCGCCGCCTCACACCACACACTAAACCCCGCCGCCGCCTCACACCACACACTAAACCCCGCCGCCGCCTCACACCACACACTAAACCCCGCCGCCGCCTCACACCACACACTAAAAACCCGCCGCCGCCTCACACCACACACTAAAAACCCGCCGCCGCCTCACACCACACACTAAAAACCCGCCGCCGCCTCACACCACACACTAAAAACCCGCCGCCGCCTCACACCACACACTAAAAACCTGCCGCCGCCTCACACCACACACTAAAAACCCGCCGCCGCCTCACACCACACACTAAAACCACCACCTCACACCACACACTAAAACCACCACCTCACACCACACACTAAAACCACCACCACCACCACCTCACACCACACACTAAAACCACCACCACCGCCGCCTCACACCACACACTAAAACCCACCGCCGCCTCACACCACACACTAAAACCCACCGCCGCCTCACACCACACACTAAAACCCACCGCCGCCTCACACCACACACTAAAACCCACCGCCGCCTCACACCACACACTAAAACCCACCGCCGCCTCACACCACACACTAAAACACACCGCCGCCTCACACCACACACTAAAACACACCGCCGCCTCACACCACACACTAAAACACACCACACACTAAAACACACCACACACACACACCACACACTAAAACACACCAAACACACCAAACACAACACACACACACACACACACACACACACACACACACACACACACACACACACACACACACACACACACACACACACACACACACACACACACACACACACACACACACACACACACACACACACACACACACACACGAACCTGGAAACAACTCAGCTTGTATAGCTACGGCGGGAACCAGAGCAGCCACCTGATTGGGCTACAACCGAGGCCCCGCCCCCTGTCAAATTAATCGCGGCGCTATGGGAGGTGACGGTGACGCGGTGGACGCCGGGAGATGTAGTCAGTGACGCGGGAGATGCCGGGA